>NC_036453.1:15839868-16141937 GCF_002775205.1 Xiphophorus maculatus | reverse complement strand
GCTGAGTCCACGATCCTGCCGTCCTGCTTGGACGAGACTGGAAGACCTGGACGAACAGAAATCATATTATACTATTTTTTAAATTCTATAATATTATACTCTATTATAATATTTTATATTATATTGCTTTACATTATATTATATTATTATTATATTTTCTGTTCTCTTTTTTTTGGTATTTTTCTCTGCACGTTGTGACAGGTGCGAGAAACTGGAGTTTAGTCATTTAAAACTATCCTAATGCTGGACTGATGAGAAATGTTATCCATGAAACAACCCAAATGCTAAACAACAAAGAATCCCATCTGCTGTTTAATTTAAGCTTCAGTAACAACATTAGGAAGAAAATTAAATTCAATATCAAAGTTAAATATTGTTATGACAACATTAGCTGTGATTGCCATGTAAAGTACTGGACCCCTATAAATATCAGCTACAGGGACAGTTCAAACAAAACGGTTTGAACGAAACACACACACGGCTGAGAGCGTGTGTGTATTTCGCTTACTGGTGCTCCTGATCCCAGGATGTCTGTGACCTTGGGCCCACAAGTCCTGGTATTTCTGGTTGAAGGGCGGTCTCCAGCCACCGGACATCCACGGAGAATCTGGAGCGGCCATCCTGCACAACAGAAAGGTAGAGACGGTTGAAGGAAAAAATACATCAATAGGGACTTTAAAATACGTTTTTGATATGACTTTTATGTATAGCTACAATAGTTAGAAGTATTTTCTCATAACATCACATCAGAAGAAGTAATAAGGACTTCATGCAAATGAAGAAAAATAGAAACTATGTTAGCAAGAGTTAGACTTACTTTATTGTCATTGCACAAAGACATTGAATTTGGCAAAAGAAATGTTGTTGCTTGGCTATAGAGAAAAACATACTGAAAAACTGTAAGTGTGATTATAAATACATATACATATGTGCAAGTGTAACTGGCAGGAGATCCAAATAATAAATAAAATCAATAAATAAATACAAATCTAGAAGAAATATAAAAATAATAATAATAATTTATTGCTAAATACATATAACAGGCACCAATACAAACAATATCAGTAAAGACATCGGACTTAGTATTTTCAGGCAGGTTCTTTAAAGGTGATGCTAACAGATGATTATTGTAACTGGTTAAAAAATAAGTATAATGTGAGAACCTGACGGCCATGGACCAAAGGTTGTGACACACTATATTGTGGACCCTGCAGCTGAATCTGCATCTTAAATGGTTACTAAAGTTTTAAAAATGACAACTTTTATTCACAGGAAACAGCCTTTGGCAACTCTTAAGGATATGGATCCTTCACAAGAATTTTATTATTAAGTTATGGATGTTTTTTATGAGAACCGTTCAGCTACAAGCGCCATTTCAGGTTTGTGCATGTGTACAATGTACATCACAGTACCCACCTGACCCTGATACAATACAATACAAATTGCATATTCTACAAGGCTTCATGTTTCATTTAGTGTAAGTGTAAAATGGAAGAAATGTAGAAATTAGATTAATAAAATTCCACCAATTCATAAAGCAAACAGTGGTTTTAAGGTTTTGCCTGATTTTTATAAAATGTTTTATTTTAAACATATTCCGTTAAAAGTCCAAGTAGAATGCTGATTTTTGCTCATGTCTAATTACACGTGTAATCTACATGATGCTGTTGAACTTTCACCTGTGTTTGATGATGAGATCTTCACTGGCCAATCTGTGCAGACCTGGGGAAAAAAACCAAACAAACAACTAAAAAAACAGCAAATAAATAAATACACAATTTCTTGTCTTCTAGAAATATTGACCTCCAGCAGGGATCACACAATCAATATTTTTTGAAAAGTCACCTTTAGCCTTGCTGTGGTGAGGTGAAAGCTGACCAGCGCTGTTGTGGCGTCTGAACAGGGAAACAGCTGCAATCATCAGAAGACACCACAAGAGGGCGCCAACGCTGCCAATCAGCACTGGGTCCTGGAGGAAGGCCAGCACGGGAAACGCATCCTTGTTGTGGCTGTCTGGGTCTGAGGCGCCCCCTAGCTGTGGCTCTGAGTAAAAGCAGACATTCTGGATGGTCAGACACTGAGAGAACATGACAGAGAAATTAGTTGAAAAAGCTGTTGGTCTCACTGATGACAAATCCATGAGGATCGCTGAGCGTTCCCACTCCAGCACCGTTCACTGCTGCCATGGTTACCCAGTACTGCTTCCCTGGTTCCAGTGTGGAGATATCCAGGCTGTGTTGGCCGCTGTCCACTGTCCAGTTGTGGTACTGCTGCTCGTCAGACTCCACACACCAAACCTAAAGTAGCAGTTCACACATTTATGAGAGGAATCTCATTGTCTCAAAAACACTGTTAGTATGATTTAGAACGATTCTCATGTAAAACAGCAGAGTAGAATGTTTTCTAACAAACCAGTTTGGATTGGGAACAGCAGTAAACTCTGGAAAAAGCTCACTCCTGGAAAAGATGGGAAAAAAAGGAAGGAAGAAAGCAAGGAGGGATGAAAAGACAGAAGGAAACAAAGAAGAAAGTAACTGTAAGGAGAAGAATGACAGGAAGGAAGGAAAAAACAAAGGAGCTAATGAAGAAAAGAAGAAAGGAATATTAAGAGGAAGTAGGTAGGGCAGTGAGGAAGAAAGAAATGACATGTAATGGTAAAAAAGCTGATAACCCGATTGTTGACGGATGAAGAGGAGCCAGACAGGGAGAGGTTACCTGGTAGCCCTGGACGACGCCGTTGTGGCTGTCGGGAGGAGGAGGCTCCCAACTCAGATGGACGGTGTTGTTCTGCTCGTGGTTCACCGTTATGGACACGGCCAGAGGGGGCGCACTGGGCGCTGCATGAAAAGAGGCGATATATTCCCCCTGAGTTAGTTTGATTGGTGGATTAAAGCAGAGGAGAAGATGCAGGTGAGGGCTTCTGAAGCCAGCCTTCGCTCACCTCTCTCAGGGACTCGGAGATGCCGAGTGTTGCTCTCCCTTCCATACAGGCTGCTCCCATAAGGACGAACCTTGAACTCGTACTTGTAGCCCCTCTTCAAGGGGCCGACCTGAGCCTGGAAGCCCGGCAGCGAGACCCTCAGTGCTGCCCAGTCTGAGCTGACAGGCAGCAGGGGGCGATACAGAACCTCAAAGCCGTCGAGGTAGTGCGGCTGAGCTGGAAGGGACTGAAGCTGGTCACAGGAAACACCAAACACGGATCAAACACTCAAACAGTCCACCCACAAAGCTCGAAAACAGGATTCTCATACCTTCCATTGGACGAGGGAAACGTTGGACTCCGAGGCGATGATGGTGACATTCTCCAGGGTCACTCGTAAGGCTGACAGCTCTCTGTGGAAGTCTTTCTGTTCAGTGCTGGGAGCCTCTGCAACAGCAAATGTTTCATATTAACATTTATTAGAAAGCATCAAGTCGTCTACGGTGGAAACACGACAGTTAACGAAAGTTAAAGGACAAAACAGAAGTCGCAACTTAGCCCATCGTTTGGGCTGCAGAAGGTCATTTCTACCTAGCCATGTCACGGCTTGGCTTAAAAATAGACTAAATCAGATAGATCTCACTGAAACCTTTGTTCCAAGGAAACCATTTTTCATGAGCAAGGAAATAAATAACTAATCATGTCAAAATATGAGTCTGACTAGAGCAAAAGAAAATGTACTGCTGCGTAGTCAAACAGCAGCCGCCTGCCTCTTGTCTAATGACTGCTGGGGATAGGCACCAGCCCAGACGGACAGACAGATGGAAGGATGGATGCAACCACACAATTCCTGAAGATTTTCAAGTCACAACTTCAGGGCAAAAAACAAAAAAAAACACTTCAACCCATTTATGCCACATTGCTGTATTCTACTAGTAACTTATTTTTTTATATAATTGTGCTGTGTCTTATAATGCTGCATTTGGTGCAATGGGCTTATTTTGACTCAAGTGTGAAAGCGGTGCCAGTGCATTTACAGCCTGTCAAATAAACAAGTAAATGGATTAGTAGATGACTACATGCCAGGTTGTTAAATATGTTTTATCGCACTGAAATTAAAACAAGAAATAATTGAACTGGTAAATAATAAATAAAAAGCCTCATAAATACTGTAAATCTATAGATTTTATGTGTACTATGTCTCCCTTCCTCACGATCACATTAGTTTTTGTACTGCAGTTTGTTAAGATAACTGGGGCAGGTGTGTGTGTGTGGGGGAGTGGGGGGGGGGGGGGGGGGGGGGGGGGGGGTGTGGGCGTGTGCGTGTGTGTGTGTGGGCATGTGCGTGTGTGTGTGTGGGCATGTGCGTGCGTATTAGTTTTTATGTGGCTTGACAGAACATCAGCCGTTAGCTTGAAGAAACAGACAGAGCTGGAATGGCGCCGTGTTAGCTTGAAAGGATCACGTTCTGAAATGTGCAGTACGCGGATTGGTCTAGAGGAGGCGCTGTTCAGCGCAAATGAACTGTGAACTTGTGAACGGATAATTTTACTTTACAGATCCTAGATATTCACTCAAATGAGCAGTTGTTCCCATCACTATTATATGATAATCTGGTTTATTTTGTTGCATTGTATGTCCTGCAAGCTAATAGCATGAGGGTAATTCATCTTTATCTGCACTGCAGAATACAAGTTCGCTTTCAAAGCACCAGCTCTCTGTTAGCATGCGCCATGTCTGCTGTGAATTTATTATTATGAAGTAATAACAACCGCTTCTGGGAAGTTTGTCTGTTGTTGTGGATATTTTTCCAGCATAAAGCAGTTGCAAAATAAATGTAAAAAGAGAATGAAAACTACTCGCCTTCAACTTGAAGTTGTGCAACCGCAGTGACGACGCCGACATGATTCGCAGCAGTGCAGGTGTAGCTCCCAGCATCCTGCACCGTCACATAATGGAGCTGCAGAGTCTGGTCCGGGTTTATGAGATACCTGGAACCAAACCGAGCAGCGGGAAGAATTGATGGTCTCATGTTACTAGCAAAGATTGGTCAAACCTAAACAGGTACATCAAGCTGAAATGTTCCTCAGAAACAATTCACAGTTGACCCATCTGAGGATGTCTCTGTTCCAAACGTAAAAAGCCTCAGCAGACAGTTTTCATTTTTGTGGAAAGTGCAAAAATCATGAAGTAACTGAAGAACTCTGAACCAGTTGTTACTCATACTTTTCACCTTCAGACCATCAGGTCTGAGGAGACTTGTGACCCCAGCTATCAGCAGACTATTCAGTGGACCCTGACCTGTTCAGAGCTTAGTATTCATAGAAAATATGTCTACGAAAAAATCTAAAATATCTGAAGGAAATTGCACCTTGGGAAGCTGAAATGCCAAGGCGGACAAGCATTTTTAAAGGGGTCTCAATTATTTGCAGATGTTAGCTATTCACGGACCTTAATCCCTGTGAATACCACAGGGCCTAGTGTACAAGTAAATTATTCAAATTTATCCAACTTTATCCAGCTTATAAGAAAGGTAAATAAACTGGACTGCAACAATATAGATGCTCTCTTCTTTCATTCCTTCATTTCCTACTAACTGGGTTAAAGGTCACATGTGGCTCTGGGTGTATCCCAGCAGTCAACAGGTGAGACGAAGGGCAGACACTGGACAGATTCCAACACCGGACCAGCACACAGTGTTCTGGCCGTGTCATTGATGAACAAAGGCAGATGGAGGGCGGTCTACCTGCCGTTTGGAAGCGGCCCCCGCTCTCGGCTCCAGGCCACCGTAGGAGGAGGGTCCCCTCTAGCCTGGCAGTAGAAATGGGCAGACTCTCCCGTCTTTACCGAAACGTTTTCTGGCTTCAGCACCAACACAGGCTTACCTGCGGTAGATAAAAGAAGAAACTCAGTGAATTGCTTTAAGTGCTACAGCAAAACCCCAGTCAGTGTAAATATGTCACAAGTTTGTTTGGAGAGAGAGGTATTTTTCTTCCCCACTGGTGGGTTAAAAAGAAACCCAAATGAAGGAAAAAAGCCCTTTACAACATAATTCATCCAAAGTGCCGAAATCATCTCACATTGACACAGATGAAAACTGTGTCATTTGGTTTGCAGAGAGGCAGCTGCCTGCCGAACTCGACACGAGGCTTCAACAGAGCTCTATGCAAAGTGTTGTGTGATTGGTCAGAAGTTTGTTGCAGTGTTTTAATGCGGAAATGCGCTCAGACGGCAGTGTTGGTATAAAAGGTCCTGGGAAATAGTGAATTGTAGTGTCATTGTTCACTGCGGAAAAGTGTGGCGTGAGCTACATGACCGTTTGGTAAAAGCAAAACACAGGACGTTGGGTGACGTATACCGAAGCGGGGAGGTGGTCTGCCCTGTTGTATGAAATGTGTGCGCGAATACGTGAGCCGTTCTGCTTCAGATGAAGTATGTCGGGGCCTTTACTCTGCTTGTTCTCATCTGGTCTCACCCAGCACAGAGAGTCGAGCCGCCCTGCTCTGCCTCTCTCCCATGATGTTCCAGGCCACACACACGTAGGAGCCGGAGTGGCTCTTCTCTGCAGGCGCGATGATCAGCTTCCCGCTCAGCTTCTGCAGAGCAAAGCAAGCAGCACAGATCAACTAGCTACAGCATCTGTGGAACATTTTATTTCAACCATCAAGCATTGAGTACATGGATGCAGGGACTGCTTTTACAGATTATAATCCATTCGCTTTTTCTGTGTGAGGATTAGTCAAATCATTGATTACGACTCTGCGCTGGAATCATGAACCTCAGGATGAAAACATGTTCACATGTTTCCATAATCAAAGCAGCTGCTTACAGTGTAGTGGTGGTCCGTGTTGCTGATGGGAACGCCGTCCTTCTTCCAGATGACATTAGGTTCTGGATGTCCCAGCGGCGGACCACAGTTTAAGACTGCCACCTCCCCCTCTGCCACCTCGGCGTCGCTGGGCTGGACGCTGAACTCCTCCTTCAGAACTGCAGGAACACAGAGACACATTTACACTGAGCTGGATCAGAACAACGAGCTTCGCTCTGATCCTGAAACTATACTACAGGTACTACATGTATACCGCTGCAGCTAAGACCCCTCTAAGTCCCCTCGCCATCTCACCTGCAATATACAGCGAGGCATTGCGGCTGGTTGCCTTGCCAGCGCTGTTAGTGGCGACGCAGGCGTAGACACCCTCGTGGGTCTGGCCACGTCTGCCCCCTCCCACATTTAGAAAGAACAGGCTCCCCTCGGACAGAACCATGGGGACCGCCCGGCCGTCCCCCTTGTCTGTCCCCAGGGGCTGACCGTTCCGCAGCCACTCGATGGTCGGCTTGGGGCTGCCGTCCACGCGGCAGGACAGAGTGGCAGGGCTGCCCAGCTTCACCACCACATCAGAGGGGTGGTGGACTATACGTGGTTCTGTCTCCTCGGTCCGGACTCTGCTACCTGCAGGGGACACAGAGGTGATGCAGCGCATCAGCTAAAGGTGGGACCAGATGATTGTGAAAGTCTTACTCATTTCAACAGGTAAAAATATACTTTATTTATATGTGAAACCTGTATGAGAAGCAACTTGAGCACAAAGTGATCTGTAAAACTGAACCACTTTGTTGCTTTAATCAGCATTCATTCACTTGGAAAAATATTTTCCTTGAGTTGTTGATATTTAATGCAGACATGAAAGGTTATATAAGTAGGTTTTTATATACATTTACATAAAAAATGTGTTTATAAAAATCTGAATATCAAAAAAACATTTTTTTTAATCCAACAAAATCTACAAGCCCACAAGTGTTACTGCTGCCTGTGGTACAGATGAAAACAAATATTCTCTAAAACTAGCCTGGGGAGAAATAAAATATTATATGAAGCTCACCAATAGCCCCAACACTGACTCTTTAAAAAAATGTGCGTACTAATTAAATCAGAGGTGTCCAAAGTCCATTTGTGGTTGATGGAGTGGGTTCGTGCAGCCCTGAAATTCTGAAACTCAAGAAAGTTACTAATTTGGCTACAGGTGGGTGATGGAGATGGGGGGCTTTTTATTTTTAATTATTACTGACTAATTAAATCTTCTTAGGTGCGTCACAAAGCATTCGTCTTTCAAAGTTGCAAACTGGACGCCGTTTCAATTTAGGCACACGTGCACGTTTCTTTCCTACAATAACTCTTTTAGTCGCATAATTAAGATAATGCATGTTTAGTTTGTTGTTAAGGAGGTAAAAAGCAAACCAAAGGAAAAGGTGGATTTAAAAAAAATAGTAATAATAATTTGTGACCTGCGAGGACTTTCTGCTTGATGATTTTGGCTCGCCTGACAAAAAGTTTGGACAGCATCCACTTAAAAGCTGAAGCCATGCCACGGAACCTACTGACTGAAATGAGCTCCAGCAGGTCTGCATCTTATACTAACCAGGGTTAGTTTGTCACGCCCGGTCATCAATACTGCACATCTCTGAGTTCGTGGTTCACAATAAGAAAATATCTCCAGTTAACACATTCAAACCCCCGCTACTCCCAAACAATGGCTATTTGTAGCCAGCGCCAGTGGAATGCCATTGTCGGGACTTCCCATGAAGTCGGATGACCACACTGGAGGAAACGGGAAGATTGTGATAGGCTTCCTGACATGAGAGGAAACCGGGAACCAGCCGGTCTCAGGAACATCAAGTCAAACAAAACGCACCGCAGAACTCTGAAGAAAACAAAGAATATTTCGGACCCGTTTTCACGAGACTAGTACAGTTTTGTCGTCTCTTTGCATCCGATACAGTAGAAGCATTTCCACTTCCTTTACGATTTGCAACATGAACGAGAAATGCGTGTAAATTGCAGAACACCTGCACATTTGATAAGTAGCACGCTGAAGATAGAGTGAATCCTAATCTAGAGTCTTTAAACGGGAAGCGACTGTGTCAACCAAATGAACAGCTCTCATTAATTCAGCATAGCTCAAAAATACATTTAAATATGAGTATTTCATCATTGGTCAGTGGAAGAAGATTGGAACCAGCAGGGTACATCTTATTTTAATAAACAATTTCACAACACTACAATATCTATCCACTACAAACAGGAGAATTATCACTGACTTTAAACTTACAAAAATAAATAAAAATAAAAACAGACCACTCTTTCAACAGATGGTTCCCTAAACCTAGTGCTGATTAGGGCCCCATATAATTTTGGTACAGCTCTGGAAAACCTGAGAGAATCTGAGGGAAGTAAACTGAGGCTTTTTTAAAGTTTTCAGGAAGTATGTCAATGAAGTATGATGCTATGAGTTATCGTTTCATCAAAAATACATCTGAATAATTCACCCAACTGGTCACCCATGAATCACTGTTCATAAATATTTAGAGAAATATGAAAATGAGGCGGTTATTGTTGTGAACTTACCGGAGAGCAGGGACCCAAACAGCGCAACTACTAGACATGTTGTAACACTCATCTTTAGGTGAGTTAACAGTAATAATATAATCTAAGATTCTTTAGCTGAACGCTGAGGTCTGGCTGGAATTTAACTGGTCGGTCTGTCAATTGTCTTCTTTTAAATTTACGGACAAACTCTCCCTCTAGCTTGCCGCTCCTTGAGAGAAATGAGCGTCAAACTGAACAGTCTGTTAGACACGCTGACAACACGCAGTTATCAACTTCCTGTTTGCCTCCGTTTCAAAATAAAAGAAACCAGTCAGCGTAGTTTACAGCAAGAAATAATAAATTGCTTCAAACGTATAACCTTTGTGTGGTTATATCACACTGAACTGTCGAGAAGTTGAGATAATTAAGCCCGTTTGTCTTTTTATTGTCCCAACGAGTATTGTACATTTATTTTGAAAACAGCTAAAGTTCCAGTAGGATGAATGTTAGCTTTACAGCCCCCAATGTATTCCTTTCTGCTTCGATTGTGTATGTAGTTTTATAACTTCCCAAGATTGAAATTAAAGTGTCAAAATATTCCATCTAGCCAGGACAGATTCCCGGAGATGTTACAGAGATCCTTCTGAAGGGACATGCATTAAGTTAAACAAGCTGAGTATGAGCTCCTTCGCATTGCTCTAACAGTAACAGTTTGCTTTCTTGTCTGATATTATATTTGCTGGATCACAGCAGCAATAATAAACTAATCAAAGTCCACAAAGGCTTTTTGTTTTTGGTCTAATTTTTAACTGTAAAATCACAACAGATTCAGTTTCACTGTTACTTTGATATATCATTTTATCACAGCCACATAATGAAAACCTGAGCAGCAGACGCGTTGATGCTGGCGCTGTGAACTCTCTGCTGTTGTTTGGTTTGTTTTTGTAGGAGCGGTTCTGTCACCATCACTGTATGAGGCAGGACGTTCTTGGCCTGTTTGCTTTCCAACAATAGAAGGAAACGGTACATCTCTCAGCCTGCTGTATGTCAGCCATTACGAGGCACTTTATGTCGGAGTTCATCTGATTTGTTTGCATTTCACGTTTTCCTGCCCCTGGACATTTTACATCCACATACCACAATGTGTTTTAAGGCTTTAAAGTTTTAAACCAGCTTTTCTGAAACTGTTATGTGCAAATGTGTGTGTTTTAATGATTTTGTGTGCTGCTTGAATTTAAACAGCTGTGGAGTAAGGACATGACATGAAAAACGGGATAAACATCTAAAAGAAAACAATAGAAATAACAATATGACTTGGTTTACATCCAGTGTCTTGCATACTTTATTACATATACCTTAGTGTATTTTATTTGGATTTCATGCAACACAGTAGTGCCTAGCTTTGGAGTAGCCCTGGCTCTGCCTCTAATGCCTCATTTTAAGGGTTAGGCTATCCTAACCCTTACTGTAGTAATGCTGCTGTAGATTGAGGCTGCTGGAGGACAAACTGAACACTTTTCCTTACTTTCTTCTTCTACTATTTTCCGATTTACATTATTTGTTGTTATTTCAACTGTTAACGTCATGTTTTCTCTCAGCTGTTTTTCTCTCCATAGACGCTACACCTGGTCTATTTTTCTGTGTAGCTGTGGCTCCTTTCTCGAGAAGAGCATCGGCTGAGACGACGTTGCCGACAATTAAACCTTCTCCCTCTCCTGCTATGAACATTTTATGTTTCATTAACATAGAACTGAATCTTGCATCAGTTCTTCCATTTCTTTTTTGTGTCTCTGCTCTGCCTTCTCAGACCCCTAGTCGGTCGTGCCAGATGGCCGCTCGTACCGAGCCAGGTTCTGCTTCTGCTGGAGGTTTCTTCCTGTAAATGGGGAGTTTTTCCTCTCCACTGTCGCTACATGCCTTGGTGCAAACTGCTTGGATGTAAACTTTTTAAGCTAATTTTAATAATGAACTGAGCTTAGTGCATTGTTTGATAATTAGGAACAATTGGAACGCATCTGTGATTTGACTGAAATGTAAAATGCCATGAGACTACATTGGTTGTGGGGTGGAGCTATATAATGAAGCTGAATTGAATTGAGAAGTAAAATAATACAATGGAGGATGAGCATATTAAAACTTGAAAGGTGTGATGTGCACGTAATAGACCTCAATGTTAGAACTTTGTAGAACCAGTGTTTGTTGACGCTGCAGGTTTTCTGAGATATGTCTCTATGCATTATGTCAGTTTTGTTCTGAGCCAATCCAAAAATGGAAATTCTTGTTGCTTTCTTTCAACAATGGTAGTTGATTGACCAATTATTTATCTTTCTTTTTTTGTCATGGTATCAGAATATATATACACATAAAAGCAACGGTTCTTGACTTTTTCATATGAAACATTTAAAGCCGTATCAATTCCCTTTCACTTCACAATTATATCCAACTTTGTGTTGGTTTGCCGCCTATACGTACATCCTAATAAAACTCAAATTACAAACACAAAATAATGACAATAAACAATGCAAAAAAGTTTGACGAGTCTAGATACAATTGTAGCGTATGTGGCACAAACGTAACACTCCTCCTGATAAATAAAATCTTCTAGGATGACCCAGAAATAAGTGAACTACCACTAGTTCATTCCCTGGAATGGCTCACACAAACAAAGCATTGTGTAGTGAACTGTTCATTGTGAGGCTTAGAAAGGACCGAGGCTAAGTGATGGATGTTTATATTGATCCAACAACGTGGGCTTGATGGTCTCGGCATCAGCCAGCTTTCAGTCAACAACAAAAGCTTTAGAAAGGATGAGGGATGAATCCCGCCTTTCAAAACACAACCCATGGGAATGTTGTGAGGCCGAGATTTGCTGAAGGAAGGGCTCTTTTCTAAGCTGTTGACCAAGAGGTCAGGGGAAGTATAGCAAATGAGCAAAAGACGGGGAGTTGGGGTACGAAAAAGAAAGAATGTGTCAGCTGTAGTGAAGAGTGTGATAAACAGTGACTTCACAGTGTATTCTTAACGTAAGTCCATTGAGATCTGTAAAGAAATCAACAAAATGAATGCTGTTTTAAGCAAGTCAACATAAATATGTGCAGTGCTTAAACTTTTGTGAATTGAAGAAGATAAAACCTGAGCATGAAAACAAAAAAGAGGCTCCTCAAAGACATTGAATGTCTTTCCGGGATATCTTTTAATTAAGTTCTAGCGGATATTTCAACAACATTCACTGTAAATTACATACTACAATATGTTGTTTTAAGGTCACTCTTGATTACTGCCCGACCTAGAATGAGGAAATTACTTTAATAGCATCTGTCTAACATCATGGCAAAAGATCTAAAAAGAAAGAACATTCATTGTGACCTGATCTAAAGAAATTTAAGGAGGTTGCTGGCATTTATCAGCCTGGAAAAGGTAACAAAGACACGTCCTTTGGACTCCCATTATCCACAAATGGAGGAATCATGGAACTTGGGTGAACCTTCCCTACAGTGGCTGGCCACCAAAGAGTACTCCAAGAGTGCATTGACAGCTCATCCAGGAGGCAACAAAAGATCCCAAAGCAACATATAAAGCACTGTAGGCCTCATTTGCCTCAGTCCTGGGCTGCTTTGCCCCTTTAGGATCTAGATGACATCCATGAATTTTGCCTCTTACCGAAATTCTGAAGGAAAATGTCCGACCATAACTTTGTCACCTTAAGCCAGAGTATACTTTGGTTACAAAGTCTGGATATGAGTCCAATTGAGATGCTGTGGAATGACCTTAAACAGGCCATTTATGATAAAAAAAAAAAAAAAACTCCAATGGGGCTAAATAAAGACAATTCTGCATAAAAGAAAAAGACTAAATCCTCCGCAGCGATGGGAGGATTCTTTGCTGAAATTTCATTGACAGTTACCAAAAACTCTTGGTGGCAGATGTTACTGGAACAGGATGGCCCAACCAGTTCTCAGGTTCAGGCAGTAGTTACTTATTCACACACGGTCAGGTTGCTTTGGTATAATTTGTTTCCCTTATTAATAAGTTAAATCTTCTTTTAATCTTGTAATTTCCCAAGTTATTGTTTTCTGTAATGACAATTTGTTTGATGACATTTGGAAAATTTCAATGTGAAAAAAGACAAAAGAAAGCAGAGGAAGACTGTTAAAGACTAACACATTTTACAATTCTGTTCATATTACGATTTCTAACGATAATTTTTCATAAAAATTGAGATTCCAGAAAAAAAGCAAACTGCAACTGACGAAGAAACTTTTTTTTTTTTTGGTAAATATAACGATGTCAGGAAATTGTTTTGATCCCTTTACTTCTTGATTAACAGAAATATTCAAAATATCATGTATCTGAGGACAAATCAAACCAAAGTCAAATCAATGTTAATCTCCTACTGCCTAATTCACCAGGCGTATTTCCTGAGCCTTACCTTTTCTTCGGTGTGCCCTGTTTCTGTGAGGTGTGTCCTGTTCTCCCAGGCTGTGACGAATATGCTCTTTGAACGGGTTCTTTAAGCTCCCGTCCAGCAGTTCTGGCTCCATTAGACATACGCTGTGGAACTTACACTGCTGCGAGTGCCCGGCACAGGTGTGAAAGCAGAATACGCCAAGAAGCCACCCACGGACGAGCATCTTCACCGCAAAAGTCAAACTCACACTGATCATTTAACCCTCAACCTGTCCCCGAAAGCTCAATGTTCAGACACCGGATCCCGCTCTTCATTTCCCTCAGCTCCTCTTCCTCCTCATGTTAGTCTGGATGTTACATTCATCCCAGTCTCACTCCTCTGTGGGTTTCTCTTTTTTTCCTTCAGGGAAGAGCAAAGTTAAAGGGAGGAGGGCCAAATAGTGATCAAACACAAGTTTCAGACCTCATGCTGAGGGAGAGGCGAGAGGGGGAGCACCGTTCATCTGGTCAGATGAGACTTCTGGTTTGATTGATTTAAGGGAAAGAGAGAGGAGGATATATCTCTGAAAACCAGATCAGCAGGAGAAATGCTTTGAAGCAAAATACAGTACAGACCAAAAGTTTGGACACACCTTCTAATTCAATGGGTTTTCTTTATTTTCATGACTATTTATAAGGCAAGAAATCCCACTTATTAACCTGACAGGGCAACACCTATGAAGTGAAAACCATTTCAGGTGACGACCTCTTGAAGCTCATCAAGAAAATGCAGAGTGTGTGCAAAGCAGTAATCACAGCAAAAGGTTGCTACTTTGAAGAAACTAGAATATAAGGGCTATTTTTACACTTTTTTGTTTAGTGCATATTTCCACATGTGTTATTCATAGTTTTGATGCCTTCAGTGTGAATCTACAATGTCAATAGTCATGAAAATAAAGGAAACTCATTGAATTAAAAGGTGTGTCCAAACTTTTGGTCTGTACTGTAGATGCTTAGGTTAGCTCATTTTAAAAATAGCAACAAAAAAAATATTCACGAAAGCCCAGCGAAAATGCAGAATAACCCATTTACGGTTATTCCAGTCGACAGCATTTAATTTGATCAAAGGTAAGACAAAACAGACGCACATTTTTGAACATAAATATCTTTGAGAAATGAGCCTCAAGGAAGACAAAACGTGTGCAACAGTTTCTTTGCTTTCTTTTGACAGCTAATTTGGTTAGCTGTCTGAGCAGCAACACCCCCCACCAAACCAGCCTCCCACCAGTCAACTAGCCAGGCAAATTTGTAGCTGCCTGTCTGCACAGTATGAGTCTCATACATCATCTTGGCTCGCCTGCAGCAATCAAACAAAAGTACCAACTCAGCCATGTCTGGATGGTCTTTCCTCAATCCAAATGCAATCAGTATGTGTGGTTTGAGTGGCCGCCTGGGAGGAAGCAGATTCCACTACTGATTGGTTGTACATCACATCCACCTGCAAACAATAATAGATGGATGTAAAATGAAGGTGGGGTAGAAAAGTCGAAGCTGCTGTGAATTTTCTCTGCACATAAATCAACTTGCAAATATCTGTCTCCTGTCATATTGTGGATCGAAGAAAGTTGCTCTGTGCCTAACTTACCGAATTTTTTTCTCAATGAATGAATTTAACAAAGACTTAAAAATAAAAGCTGTCCTTACAACATTGAAATTGAAGTGGAAGGACATTTTTTAATAACATGTTGCTGAAAACCAATTCCAAGCAGACTAGACAGCTACACCTAAAGTAACACCAGTGCATTAATAATAAACCTAAACCTCAGCCGCAGTGATCTCTGTCTGAGAGTGATACAGGACTGCATCGGTAGTCTTGGATTATTTTCTGCCATTGAATTATGTCATTTTTTTGACTGAAACGATAAAAGACCTGAATTTCACAACCTTGCAGCTGCAACTTTCAGACATTGTTCAGAGATTACTTTAACACTTAAAGTATGCCATGTCTTCACTGGTTATTTTTGCTCAAATTTGTCATCTCAACCTTTATTTTCTTCATATGACGTTTAATTTGTTTTTATTTGTTCTTTTCACGTGTTTCTTGTTTTAACGTGAGTCTTTGTTCCTTCATTTTCACATGAAGCACTTTGGCGTCACGTGTTGCTCAGAGTAGCGATTCAGGATCATCTGACTATCCAAGTGGTAACGGACAGATGATTCGACATCTTTGTCCATTACTCTGGTCCAGTTTTACTCATTGCTGGTCATGTGGTCAATAGTAAAAGGTCAGCATGAGAACCTTGACTGGTCTGGTGCCAGGCAGCTTCATACTCAACAAAATGTGATGAACTGCCTTTTCTGACGCGTTACATTACCTCAACAATTGTTGATCTTTAGCCAGTCCCTACGATTCAGTTAGGGTTAGGGTTAACACAGTATAATGTTTGTTTAAAATATAAATTATTTTAAAATTTAATGGAATTAAATTCTGCTTATGGACAATTAAACTAATTTCCAATTAACAGGAAACCATTATTTCACCATCACGTCTCAAACATCAAAACACACAGCGAATCAAGACAGCATTTTCTATTGTAATCCTTAATTAGAACGTTAATCTCTAATGCTACGGCCTTTGACGTGTGTATCCATTGCCTTTTTAATCCTGGTGTATATTGAGTCATACACTCTCTCAGCACTGTCATATAAAAACCCTTAGAGGGCCATTCTCTGGCCCTCAACGGGAGATGTGTCTGAGCAGCAATGGGGCCATTAGAGGGCAACCTCACCCCCCTCTGAGCCTTCATCTTGTCCCACAGAGACCCGTTAGAGTTAATTTTTTTTTTCTCCTGAGAGAAAACAACACCAAGAGCTCAAGCGCTCTAAAAATAGCTTCCTTCATTGCACATAAAAACCCTGTGAAAAAAAAAAAATCTGTTGCCACGGCATAAAGCTCTAGTTCATCACGGTGTTCTCTTTCTCACTCCGCCTCTCGACGTGGAGGGACTAAGGTAGCCGATCCTTAGTAGCTAACCTCTCAGTAAAATCAGATTTCATGTTGCGTTCCTATTTTTACAGCTACCACACGGAGCACCAATCAGATTTTATTTACCAAACTCTGTGAAAGGACTGCAAACATTGCCATCTGCTTGATTTAGCACCAACGGAATGACATTCTTCAGGGATAAGAGTGAACATTTTGTCCGAAACTTACTAATGGATTTTCTGGGTTTTGGAATCTCGTGGGGCGGTGACAGTAACCATATCCCAAACAGAGGGCAAGAGGCCTGAAGATGTGAACCGCGAGCCAGAAGTTCTGCTTGAATGCATCTGAATGCCGGGTCTGGCCCGGTGGGAATGCAACCCGTCCCCTCTGTGGTCCCAACATTAAGCACCCGGAGCTTGTTGCTCACACCTCTTTGGCTTTGCATTGCTTTCTCTTCCACCATCACCCCCCACAGCCTCCACCACCCTCCCCCGTCTCTTTATATGTCCAGCTGGCTGCGCCACAAAGACTGCATCTTCCAGTTCCAAATGATTCTCGAACCCCCACATGCTTTGTCCTGCTCACTTTCCCACTCCTGGGAGACACTTCTTCTCGCTAAGATTAAAATAAAGGAATGACAGAGGGAGAGAGGAAAGGATCGGAAAAATGAGGCCGAGACCGGGTTTGAGAAGAAGGGAGGACGTGGAGAAATACTCCGAGAAATGGCTTGAGAAAGAAAAAAGTTACAAATGCGTTTTTTGTTGTTGTATATTTGGAAATTGGATAGTTTTCAATTAGAGACGAGTTTTTATGTTAAGAGTTTTAAAGCCAAATTGTATTTGGGATTGAACTATCCTGACAAAATCTCCAGCAGCAGCTACAGGTGGAACTCGTTGTTTAATAAAAAAAGCAAAAAGCTGTGATGAGTCAAAAGCCAATCGGCTTCCTCCGGAGTTGAAGCAAGAAGATTGGCTGCCTGCGTTGAGCCTCTTCCGGTGTCTCTGGCTGTGACTGCTTAGATCAGGGGTGTCCAAAGTCGGTCCTGGAGGGCCGGCAGCCTGCATGTTTTAGTTCTCTCCCTGGTTTAACGCACCTGCCTCAAATGATGGCTCGTTAGAAGACCTAAAGGTTGTTGGTACCACCAGGGAGAGAACTAAAACGTGCAGGATGCCGGCCCTCCAGGACCGACTTTGGACACCACTGGCTTAGATAGTGTTTAGTGGTACTCATGTGGTCAATTAGAGGTAACAAATCCCTCCATCGCTGAATAGTTTCAGATCCACTATCCCACCCTGGTTTAGTCCAACCCCCGCCCCTGCCGACCCCTCCAGTTCCCAAGCTTGTGTGAAATCAGTCAGTCGGATTCTTCTACAAAAAAAAAAAGAAAAAATAGAAGAGGAACACAGTCTGGAGTTGTGGGCCGGAACTAACAGGATTGGTTTTGATTCATTAGATTCTCTTTCATCATCGTGGTTGGAATTCTGCTCTACATCTCTCCAGCTTCGCGCTACTAAATTTAATTTGGGAAGGGAAGGAGGAACTCGTGCAATTGGGGCCGTTTACTGCAAAACCTTGTTACTCGCTGGAGTCACCTGTTAGTCGAACCGCCAGGCTGAAAAAGAATTCGTCAGCAGGTCAAATGCGGCACCAACATGTAGAGCAGCTGCGCAAATCAGCAAAACACAATAACGCCCGGAGGTTCTTAAATCCATTTTTGCTTGAGTTGCCTCATTTTGTGAAGATGTATAAGGATGAGCGTTTTGATGCAAACCTGTTCAGTCCTCACATCAATGATTGGGGGCATTGCTCGACTCAAGGAGTTTCTCTTTGTCCAGAAATTTTCCCTCTGGGACGGGATCGAAGTGACCTTTCTGGACTGAACATGCGTCGCTTATGCACAACAAAATGGCGTACACCGTTTTACCTTAAAGGTTCCAGATGTGTGTCAGCAACAAGTGTGCTACATTAACACTGAAGAAAGAGTTGAAAATGTCTGAAAGTTACTCCAGGTACTAAGAAAACTAAGGCCAATGTGCTTTATTTATTCTATTCAACATTTTGCATGAAAAACTTTTAAATAACTCAGTAAATAGAGCTCAAAGCAAAAGTTTGATTATTTTTTATCCATGTTAAATGAGTTCATTTTATCATAACACATCGGATATCAACACTGAATTGAAATGTGTCGTTTTCCAATTTGAAACACATAATACACTGCCTGCACTGGATTTTATTCAGAGGTAGACAAGTAACTACGCTTTATTTTCCTTCCACTTCACAAGGACTCACTTCTTTTTGCTGGTCTAGCAAAAAAATCCTAATAAATTACATAGTACCTGTGGAAAGGTTCCATACTTTCACAAGGCTCTGAAACACTTTCTGCTTAGCAGCTGTTTCACATTGCTGATCGTTGTCATGGAGCATGAAGTACCGCACTCTAAAATGTCAGCAACCATAGATAAAGATTTCAATGTGTCAAACTGAAATGCTCATGATATAGCTTTCAGATCAAGCTGATGTGATCTTGGAGATGTAATTATTGTAACATGCCAGACAGATGTTAAGACTGGGCCCAGCTTTGACAGGTCACTCGTTGGAAAACTCACCCGTTTCATCAAAGCACAGAAACTCTGAGCATTCAGGCCGCAGTACTCAACTAGCTCTTAGCATGCACAGCAAGAAAATGAAAACCACTTGTCCTCTTCTCTGAAACTAACCTGGTAAAAAAAAAAAAAAAAAAAAAAAAACAGCCCCTTGTTCTACGCTCGCTTCGTACAGAGTCTGGACCCTCGGCTATTGAGAAACGATCGATTGCTGGAGGTGTGGGCTCTGTTGAAGCATGGTCAACACATGACTAAGTGGCTTCATTCACTTCCTCCACTGCTGTTGCCAAACTACAACCTTCTACAGGCAGACAACACTTCTAAAACAGCACAGAAAATTTACCTCATTGTTCACAACTCCTTCTTGTTCCCTGATTGGTCCAACTGAAATTCAACCAGAGAATTCTAGCTCAATGGGAGAAATCCCAGACAGAGCACAGAGGGGAGATGAGAATCGAGCAGAGCTGCATAGGAACGCAATGGCCAGGCCACTTTGAAACTTTGTGAAATTTTATGACATATTTTTACTTAGCTGTCATTAATTTGTAGAAATCAGGTTTTACTTTGGCATTGGAGATGTTTTTGTAAACTTTCTTGTCAGAAAGGTCACATTTTATTTATCATTGTAAAAGAAATAAAAGACTAAACATTAAAGAGGGTGAATACTTTAAACAGGCGCTGTGCTTCAAGACCTAAGGTTCCACAAAATGCGATTCGCATCTTTCTGTTACTATTTTGTTAATGTTTGATAAACAACAGACATGGCAAAAAGGAACCAGTGTGACAGGGAAGGACTTCACCCATCTACACTGAGAAGAAACAGAACATAAACACTCAGCACCTCTTAGTTTATCTAGAGAAGATGAAAACTGGCTCTAGAAGTTAAGAGAAAAAACGATTCAAAATTTACATTTGTGACAAGCACTGCTACTTACAAGTAAAAAAAAAGAGATGTAAGAAATTTCAGAAGTTCATTGAGAGACTGCTGGCTCTCCTCATTCATTTTCAGAGCAGTGTCAGTCTCTAGTTCTGTCCTTCACAACAAGGAGAGATTCTTTTTCTTCCCCCTCAGCCCTGTTTTCCCTGGGTCCTGTATCTTGGGGGGGATGTGACCCTGCTGCCACCAATGACGCTGGCCTCCTAGTATGTCCTTAAAGCCTTAGCATGCACCGGCTCCAGGAAGTGCAAGGGCAGTAGCATGAAGAACGCCACCAGGAAAACTGTCCCCACCACAGCCAGGAGAACGTAGCGGCCAATGAAGAAGGTGTCGACTATCTGTAGTGAAAAGAAAGAATGAATGGATTTGGAGTCATACAGGATTGCTACACATTTTTCACGACATTCTTGAACCCAGGGTCATGACAGCTCCTTTTTTTTCCCCACCCCAGTATTTCCTCAATTAACCACTAGGTGTCATGAAAGGACTTTGGGCAGATGGGTGCTGAGGCTTTGTGTCTGGATGTTTTCCTTATTGTCTCTTTGTTGTGGGGAACCTGCAGCGATTAAAGCCTTTACTGCTGAAGGGGGCGGGGCTTCGTACGTGCCTACCTCCAACAGGACGGTGGCTCACTGTAGTGAGGTCTGCTGCTATTAGAGATACAGTCTGAGTCAGTATTTAGCCACGTTTGAAATGAAAGAGACACCTTGGCTGCAGCCAGACTAATTAAGATTAAATCCGATAGAAATGATCTACCTCGATGCACAGTATCTGTAACCCAACCCCACGTTAGAAAAATTACAAATTTCTTCAGTGTAAGAAATTCATGGTTCGCTTAAAACTTGAATGCTATTCTATTCGAGGGCAACATAGGTCCGTGCAGCAGCTACTGCAAAGGAAGAACAGGGGACATATACCGGGATAGGCATGATTGCACTCTGGATCTGGAGAATGTGCTGAGAATACAGAACCAATGAGTCACCGTGATGTGTGTGCGCAGGAAGAACGGGACAAAACCCTTCATGAAACCATCTGGTGTTTGATGTCCTAAATGTCAGAGTGTCTTTAAAGTATCCAGGGAAGGAAGGACATCATTCCAGAGCAGAACATATCCTACTTTTCCTGTTTCCTTCTGCAATTAAAAAGCAAAAATCCAGGTTTGACTTGTTTTTTCCTTTTTTTTATATATATTACCCAAAGCAAACGGTCAACAAGCCTTTTCTCCTCAGTGAGCTGTAAAGTTAGACTAAAGGCTTCGTGCAATAACTCCATTCTATGTGGCAATTTGACTAGTTCTGTCTGTACCAGTTCTCTTTTGATCAGGTGAAGGGTCATGAAAGAGACCAAATGTGTTCTGCATGTAATACTCTGAGGTTGTTTGCAAACAGGATGCCCATATCTAACACACTGCAGCCAGATAATGCATACTGTTACACAGAGTAACACTGCTGAACGGGGCGGGGCTTCAGCAGTGTTCTTATGTCCTAATGTCTCCAAGAGAATACTGGAGACATCAAAACAGACTGAAGAAATGTGCAGCACTGCCTGCTTCCCCCGTATTGATAGCAGAGGTGACCTGAAGTCTTGCCTTAAGGTTCACCATCCCATAATAACAGGAGAAACTCCTCAACATTGACTAAATTGTTGACTTTTTACCAACTGGGATTATATGACCAACTGATTCGGATTTCATTTTACCATAGTTAGAATCAAACTGCACTCCATGTACTGTAACTGGATGTGAATGTGAGTACGTGACTGTACCGTATCGTTGTGAACTGAGCTAAACTGGACCAAATTTTATGTAACTCTCACATGGATTAGACCCGTTTGTAAAGTGCTGTGAGATGACATATCTGTGAATCTAGCTTATCTCCGTATGTTTGATGTTTAGCAAAACATCCTAGTTCAATAGTAGTAGAAGCATTGTCAAAGTGAGCCGTACAACGAGGAAGAAGGTAAAATCTGGCATCTTAAAGCGCAAAGTGCCTCTTTATGTTTATCTCCTGCTGTTTGTGGCGCCGCTCCTAAATGAAATCAATGAAGAGAATGCAAAGCAAATCAGTGGCACTTCGTAAAAACTAACGATCTTCAGGTCTAACGTCGCAGCTCCCTAGGATGGAAAGGTTGCCATGGAGTGACTGGTTCTATGCTTCACTGATAACTCTGGATCTGTGTTAATATTTCAGTCATGAGCCACCCATGATGATGAGAATGCAAACAGAGAAAACACCCTTAAGCCAGTATGATTGAAGACGAGCAGGAGCCCAACTGCTGCCGAAAGAGAAATTTCATAAGGACTGCTGTGGAATGGGAGTAGTGCGTGCGTGTGTGTGTGTGTGTGTGTGTGTGTGTGTCTGGGAGAGCTGCTGATGATGTATTCCATCTCTTATGAATGCATTTAACACATCTCACTTTTTAATTTGCCAATTACGCAGCAAGCAGGAGCCCAAAGTGTGTGGGCCATGTTTTATTAATGTGCCACTGGGTAGGAGCAGGTGGGGGGTGGGGTGGTGTATGAGCCACCCCCACCTCCAGTCTAACACTGGCCTAATTGGTACTGTGATATTTCACTGTTGTTTAACAGCAAGAGGTTAAACATGTCTCTCTCTGCTGGCTGGTCCTGTTCAGCCGGTCGCTGCTGAATATTAATCCACACCAAAACACAAGGCGCAAACAGGAAATGACAAGTTTAGGTACCGCTTCTGACAAAAGGGGACGAGTTCATTGAGTACAGGCTACGCTACAACATTTAGACTCGTTCTAGTTAATTACTCGTATTTCTGCGAGAAGCAACATTTGTGCTGAAGGATCTTGGGAACTCAATTCCAACCAGGTCCTAAAGTGAGTTTGGTCTGAATTTACTTGGAATATTCAGCGGGAATTCCCATTTTGCAGTCGTTCTCTCGGCATCGCTGTTCTCCTATCAGCACTGTACAGAGAATACAAAGCACGAGCTGGCCGGGACAAGGCTCTGCTTTGCTATTTTGATGGGGAGGCAGCTTGCTTGGCAAATCCGGACAGCTTACTGGCACGACCCGAAGGCAACATGGGGAGTGTTTGTTCTGTGTTGCTGTTGGATTCAGATAAAGCAGAACAGGCCTTTACAACGAGCACATGCACAGAGACGCACACGCTGGCTTTATTTACAGGCCTGCAGTTCTGTGGAACTGCAGGCTTACAGAAGAGCAGAATTAAGGTTTCTTTTTGGGGTAGGTGTTTATCGTGAGCAGCCTTACTCTTAACCAGAGCTCATACCCTCAGTCAGTGGAAACAACAACAACAAGGGAACAGGACTCTCAATCCATCAATCAGTTGTAGAGAAATACTCCTCATCTCAACTTGTTCTTTTTAATTAAACCTCTTCACCATCATGGACAAGACCCAAGAGCTTTCAGAGGACATCAGGGACAAAATAGTATATCAGTGAAAACCTGGAATTGGCTACAAGATCATCACCTTATTTTTATTCAGATATGGAGTAAATATGAAATGACCATCAAATGCTCTAGAGCTGCAGCTCCAGCCAAGACCGTACCTGTTGTTTTTCAGCCAGAGAACAGCACGGTAAATTTTGAGTAGAAATTGTCCGAAGTACTGTTGTGATTTAAACTCGACGGACCAAAAACGTGTAAGCACACGAACAGGAAATCAGCCACACAGAATAATCAGAGTTTACTTTTTTTATTCTTTTTTAGTGCTAGAAAAGAGAGACGCTTACCCTCACAGGCTAAATTGTTGTGAAGTGAATATAACCGAAATTATACAGCATCTGATCAAAAACGGAAGAATCATTGCTTATATCTAAAAACACGCCCAGTGGTTGCCTGATGTCGTACGTCAGCCAAGTTGCTATTTCTACAAAGGCCTTTGTGTAAAAGTGAAGAATTCCATGTGTGTAACAAACTGTGTGCGTGTCCTTGACAAGCGTCTCAACAGTACATACTGTTGGACCAAAACACTGAACTCCCGCTGCTCAGTTCTGGTCCGATGCAGTGGGCGAACGTCTCACCGACGCCCTCTGTTCTTTTTTTTTTTCTTCTTCTGATAACACGGAAAATAAAGTGAGATGTTACAGCTTAGCAATCATTATTTCCTCCAACAACGAACTTGTAATAGTTGCTGTTCCATGCCGAGGTCGTTGTGTTTACTATGCTGCTGTAAAATAGTCACATTTTTCAAAACACTAAGGTGCATAATGCAGCAGAAGGGGTTTCAGAAGAAGTTGGCTTGCTGTGTTTTGAGGATCTTGAAGGGCGTTTATGTAAAAACAAACGCACTGAAATTATGTGGCCGCTGTCGACATTTTAACTTCAGTACCACCACAACGAGCCCTTAAGTCCCAACACCACTCCTAGGTCTCACAGTGTGAAACTCTCGTACTGCTTCCTGCGTGGGTTCATTTGTTATCTGTTGTGGTCCACCACCGTAATATGAATGAAGCTGCATTTGTAGTTCTGTGAAAGTTATGAACCGGAAAAGGCCTGCAGCCACGTCCTTCTCTGGCCATGTATAATATCTTGAGCCACAACTTTTCTACTTTTTCCAAACCACTGAGGGTGAGTACACGATGGGTCATCCAGCATGTATGACAATAAACTCATAACCACTACCAAGGCAACAAAGGAGGAAAGAAGTAGACCAGTGAAGTGATGTTCTGAACTAGATTGTGAGTCCTCAAGAGCCATTATCCTACAACGTTTAGATGCATCCACTCTGAAACACACCATTTCCTGACAGCATAAAAGAAAATGTGCTCACTTTCCCCCCCCCCTTTCTGGTTGAGTTTTAATGCTAATTTTCCCAGGCTTTGGGGAGCCCTGACTGACAACTGGGACCATTGTTTAGGATTGGCAGGTGTGACTTTCTGGACATTGTAGTTTTGCTCAAGTTGTTTGAGTCTCTGTGCTTCCATCAAATTTAAAAAATGAAAAACTGCCTTGCTATGCCACCAGGATAACTAATATTAACCCGTTCACATTCTTACGGTGTTATGCATGCTGTGCTTGAGTTCACTGCCATTTTGTTTGCATGACTCTGATATTTTTTGGGGGTTATTTTGTTCACGGTCTTTAATCTTTATTTCTCAGCGAAGATCTCAAATACATATTAATAACACAGTGCAAATACTACGAAAGATCACCGGAGACAGTTGCTTTAGCTTTCTAATGAGCTACATTTTGAAAATGCTTCTTGTTGCAAATCTGGCTGTATTTGAAAAGGTCTCTAATCCTAATTTGAGAAGTCTCCGTTTACCTTGCTGACAGTGGAGACATTTATAAAGAGAGAACCCAGTAGTACTTGTGAGTATTTCTACCACCGTGTTTGATCAGCTGGTGGTTTACCTCTATCTCTTTGAAAGGAAGAGGCGTCTCTGGGCTCCGAGGAAAGAACACCAGCACCAGAGTGATGATGAGAGCCAGGAGGGTAGTGGGGATGACTCCTAACCTGCGGGACACAAGCATTAAAAAACAGTTTGTGTTTCTTATTAACTGTAAATGACAGTGTCCTGAGCATTATGCCATAATAAAGCTATTCCCCAAAGACAATGTTTGAGTATGTTGACTGTTTGGTTTTCTGTCAAATAGTACTATGCTGGCCTACAGCGTAACGGCGATATTTTCCAGGTCATCATCCTCTAAATCCCTATTCATTTAAAGCAGTGGTGCCCAAAGTTGGTCCTGGAGGTCCAGCATCCTGCATGTTCTAGTTCTCTCCCTGGAGGTAGTAACAATCTCCTCAGCATGTCAGTGTTCTTCTTAGTCCTTCTAATGACCCATCATTGGATCCAGGTGTGTTAAACCACGGAGAGAACTAAAACATGCAGGACCGACTTTGGGCACCGCTGATTTAAAGAAATCAAGCTAAAGTAGTCTGTTTATGTCAGTGCAAATTCATGTCTGTAGATGTAATAGTTGGAAGGACGAACAGACTGACAGTTTTATGACAGTTCCCAGGATTGTCAGCAGGCAGTACACAACACAGTACACTTCTTTGCTGACGTTAACAGCAAAGAAGTTTGAATTTCCCAGTAACTAATTCGACCTTTTTAACTGTATCACTTTCTAAGTTGGAAATAATACAAAAATCTGAAATTATATTCAATTTAATAATATAG
This sequence comes from Xiphophorus maculatus, assembly GCF_002775205.1. NCBI lineage: Eukaryota > Metazoa > Chordata > Actinopteri > Cyprinodontiformes > Poeciliidae > Xiphophorus > Xiphophorus maculatus. The sequence continues at coordinate 16,115,623 of NC_036453.1, read as the reverse complement.
AGGCAGGCTCACAAATACGTTTATAAAAAATGTCTATGCTCCAGCTTTTAGTTCATGTGTTCATCTCCAGTCAGTTTAATAGATGAACTCTCACCTTACCCCATACCTGTCAAGCTTTGGGTTTGAGAATACGGGAAATGTCGCCTGGAGTGGGCGGGGTTTAAGGTGGGGAGTTGGGGACAGGTGAACGAACGACGTAAGATGGGGGTGAAGGGCAGGAAATAGACCAGGGGACAGACAAACGTATGTCAAGGGCGGGGGAGACGAACGAACAAACGTCATGTACGACCGGTAGACCAGGGGATAAAAGTAAGAACAGGGGAGCAATACGGGATATTTACGGCACCTTCGATCGTCACACTCAGAAACTCATCTACCAGCCATGTACCACCACAATGATTTCCACCACCAGTTTGTTTAGACCGAGATGATATGAAATTTATTGTACTGTCCGTCCGTAAAGCTACACTTACACTATAAGCATCAGCTACTCAGCCGCCCGCCGTGTTCAGTCTATCCGTTTACCTGTATAAATAATCCCGCAGCGCTCTTCCCGCCGTTCACTTTCAACCAGCAGCTCCTGGAGGAGAAAGGCTGCCATACTCCAGGCAGCGCGCCAGTCATTTTAAGGATTCTTACTGGTCCCCAAAAAAATCGATGAAAACCCGGGCATTATGATCAATCAATAAAATCCCTGAAACCGAACTTGAAAATTGAACGTTATGCCACTATCACTTAGCTTTCGTCAACAACTCAGAGGAAGAAGTCAGAGCTCCACGCAACGCAAGTAATGTCCCGCCCGGAACACGGTGCGCTAAAGAATAAAACATAAATTAAAGAAGCTTCGAGGCAGGTAAATTTTCCTCAAGCAATTTTAATAATGGAGGTACTCGAATCATTCGAGGAATCGTTTCAGCCCTAGATAAAATACTCTCAATAAAATGACAATTAGCCTTAGGATAGGCACATTCCTTCATAGCCTTCCAATCAGGCCAGATGCTGTCTGTTTTTAATTGTTCTATTGTGAATTCCACACAAAGAAATATGGCTGCATAGGTTTAGATATGAGCTACAAATGACCAAAACTTCTCCCTTTACACAGTGATGAAAAACATATATGAAACTCATTTGACTAGTATCACCTATGGGCTATTTACCAGCTTAGATGTGGTGTTTTCTTATAGTAAATAAATAGGAATGCAGTGTAATGAGTCAGGTCTTGATGTTCATTTGAGATCCTGGGAATTTCACAGTAAATGCTGATGTTACAGGAGTCATTTGCTCATTCTGTTGTCACAGTTCTTCCCATCACCCAGTTTGTGTCCTCGCTCACAAGGACGCTGATGAATCCAGAAGAAATCATCATGATCTGTCGTTTTTTTTTTTTTTTTTGCTTAACATTAAAATGAAATGAATTAAATTTGCCAGGTCAGTATTTTACTACTGACTTGTTTTATTTAAAACAACATTTCTACTGCTGCTAAAACAACACAGAATATTGATTATTATGGATAAATAGAATGTCATATATTACAGATGCTCGTGTCCTGCTGCAAAACATTTACAGGTAAATGAAAAACTGTAGCATTTTAGCCAGCTCACCTTGCAGCAAAAGGTTAGGCAGGAGAAATGTATTGGTTTATTATCTATACTGAAAGCTCAAGTCAAGATGCCACCTTCATTAAAAACGGAATCTTCCATCCCTACCGCATGTTGATGGAACAGCATACCCACGATGTCCCTCCTTTTGGACTTGCTGCTCTACTTTTTTTTGTCATTCAGTTTATTTTATGGATGTAAAATTCTAAAACTCTAGGACTTTGGCTTCCTTTGGACTTCTTCAACACACCGAAACTTTCCTCCAACTACAACAAACTGCAAACATAAACTGCTAACATGTGAGGAGGTTATTTTACTTCATGCCAGGATTATTTAGCAGCCTGTCAGTATACCAGATTCACATTTTAAAATGTCGTAAGTCATATGTTCCAACATCGTGGCAGCAGAACCGTTGTAGAAACAGCATGAATCCCTTTGTGATCCATCTGGTCCCACACTAATGTTTATACTTCATATCACGGCGTGTGAGCGGAGTGTGTGAAGCTGCTTCTTCAACTCACTTTCCCGATCCATCGGCTCTCAGCAGAATGGTCCCGACCACAAGAGCTGCGATCCAAACGATCACAATGACAACAACACCGGTACCGACTTGCAACACAGTGTTAGTCATATCGATCATCTGCGAAAAAGTCGTTCAGTCCGTGGGACGACAAGGTTAATAACTGCTGCTGGCAGGAGGCATCGTCGCTCTTCTTGTTTGTTAACTTGCGTTAGCAGCACAAGCTAGCTGGGCAAATCCTGCCGTCACATTTAAACGAGCTGGCTGTGGACTGTGCTGAGAACGCCGTTACCCTGGCAACAGAAGCAACTTGTGTGACCGCGATAACAGAATCCTGTTTCTGTAAAGGCTACGACAGGAAATTGCAATTTAAGGTTAGAAAGAGTTGGGAAGAGTCTCTTTCTGGCGTCCTGCACTTCCTGGTAACCACAAGCTCGAGTGTAATTGGATAGTCACGTATGAGAGAGCTGTCCAATTAAATGCGTCGTTCCTAAAACACGACGAAGTTGGAACCTGTGGGGACGCCCCATTTTTCACCCGCCGGGACAAAACAGTGCGCCTGGCAGGCGGGGTTTGCATATCTGTCCCTCACGACTGTCGGAGCTTACCTCTGGGAGAGACGGATAACCATTTCGACCTTTTGACTTAAAAAATAAATAAATAAAAATTGTGTTGCATGTTAACATTAACATATTGTTTTTTAAATCAAATTGATTAATCCGAATATGCTAAATTCCAAGCAGCAAATCGATCTTGTAGCTTATATTTAATTATTTCGCATTTACATCGTCGTCAGTGGTTAATAACGCAATAAACTCAAATCATCCATACGGGTTGCGTCTGATCTACTCCACTCAGCGCTTTGATCTCCGTTTAAGATAACTTCTCCGCAGCGCCTCATCATCACTGCTGGCTGGGATTTTCCCGGCTGACTGCTAAGGAACGAACCCTTTAGAACGCGCTAATGGCTTTATTTAGTATGTATATGAATTTCTGTGGGAATTATCGTTGCAAAGTAAATAACTAAAGTAAAGTAGCAAATGAGAAAACAGGGAGAATCCACGGTACACATTTAGAGGAGAAAAATAAATATTTGCGACAACTAACAGCAACATCCAAAGCAATATTTAATTAAAGCTGCAAGCAGCCTCGGGCGGCCCTCGCAGCAAGCGCCGCTCCGGCCTATTGGCCACCGCGGGGGTTCCGGCCACCGCAGAAGCTCTCGCACGATTTCCAGAGCCGCAGCCAGCTCCCCACCGCAGAAGCTCCGCCGCAGTTTCCAGCACCGCCGCCCGCTAGCCACCGCAGAAGCTGTCGCGCATTTTCCACGCCCGTCCACCAGGCAACACACGGGAATGCGTTCGGCGGCGCTCCCTGACGACTGTCAAAAAATCTGGTGCAGATCGGTCGATGCATCGAGGAGACACAGCCGATGTATTAACTTAGGGGGCGCAGTGGAGCCAAATTACATTTCAAACCCGTTGGGCTCTTTAGAGGTGAACAAAGGTCATACATATCCAGTTTGTCGCCAATCGGATGATCCATGTGTGATTTAGAGCCAAACGTATGCATATGGCGAGGGACTGATATTCGCCGTTTGGCCACGCCCGCACGGTTCAGCCAGCAGCGAGCATTGACAGAGTTTATCATCCGAATCATCTTGATTATGTCAAGAGAGCCATAAACAGAGCTTTCAGAGGAAAAAAACGGCACTTCCGGTTCCGAGGGGGCGGGGCTTAGATGACGTGATAATATGATGACGTAGGATCGTCCGGCATCCCACCAGGAACACTCAGGCAAATTTTGGTGCAGCTCGGTCAAAATATGTGGAATGTAGAGGCAATCGTATACGAACGGCGTTGCCGCCATTGAAAACTATTGGCACTTTAAAGCAAGCGAGACCAACTTCCTGTCTGTCATCCAACACAGAATCACCTTGATTAGGTCAAGAGAGCCATAGATGAAAGTTTCCAAGGAAAAAAATAGCACTTCCTGTTCTGAGGGGGCGGGGCTTAGATGACGTCATAATCTGATGACATAGAATTTTCAGACATCACACCAGCATCACTCAAGCCAAGTTTGGTGCAGCTCGGTCGAAACATGTGGAATCTAGAAGCAAAAGTATGGCATCGGCGTTACAGGTCACTTCGCCACGCCGCCACGCCCACCTGCTATCTCAAAGCCGGTCGGGGTTGGAAACCTCAACACACCAACATGTCTTCTGTCTCTGGACACAGTTTCATGTTGATTAGGTCAAAGGGCTAAGATAGCGACCGTTCACAGTAAAACATGACACTTCCTGTTCTCAGGGGGCGTGGCCTAAGTGATGTCATCATTTGACCATAGGGTATTTTAGGACACCTATTGTTGATCAATAACTGAAAATTTGGTGTCTCTGTGAGTTTCTGTGCAGGATATATAAGAGTTTCGTGTTTCATGGCGAGTAGGTGAACTTTGACCCCTGGTAACCCCCCTTCAGCAAGCTCAGACAGTCACCAATTTGATAACTTTAAATCAGACATGCCTTATGATCAGACTGACCGAGTTTGAAGCCGATCAATCGAAATCCCTAGGAGGAGTTCGATCAAATACGAATGCTGTAAACGTCAAAATCGAGGTCAAATGAAATTCAATCTAAAATGGCCGACTTCCTGTTGGGTTTAGAGCATGGCTCTAAGAGACTTTTTTGTACGTCCCGACAAGATACACATGTGTACCAAGTTTCGTAATTCTAGCTTTAAGTATGGCTTGGGGCTGTTCATTTAAAATACTCTAGGGGTCGCTATAGAGAAATTAGGCCACGCCCACCAAATTTTGTTATGAATTCCTGTCGGTGGGTGGATAAGGATCCATCCTAGTGAGTTTGGAGCAGCTGGGCCCGAAATTGTGGAATTCAGAGCCAAACGTATGGCAACGGCGTTACAGGTCACTTCGCCACGCCGCCACGCCCACCTCCTATGTCAAAGCCGGTCGGGGTTGGAATCCACAACACACCAACATGTCTTCTGTCTCTGGACACAGTTTCATGTTGATTAGGTCAAAGGGCTAAGATAGCGACCGTTCACAGTAAAACATGACACTTCCTGTTCTCAGGGGGCGTGGCCTAAGTGATGTCATCATTTCACCATAGGGTATTGTAGGGCACCCGATGCCGATCAATCACTGAAAGTTTGGTCCCTCTATGTGTTTTTATATAGGAAATATAAGAGTTTCGTGTTTCATGGCGAGTAGGTGAACTTTGACCCCTGCTAACCCCCCTTCAACATGCTCCAAAACTCACCAATTTGATAACTTTAAATCAAACATGCCTTATGATCAGACTGACCAAGTTTGAAGTCGATCAATCGAAATCCCTAGGAGGAGTTCGATCAAATACGAAGGCTGTAAACGTCAAAATCGAGGTAAAAAATGGACGTTCAATACAAAATGGCCGACTTCCTGTGATAGTTGGCTTATAACATTAAATGTAAGTTCTGAGTCTTTTGGTGAGCTCTACATGTGTACCAAATTTCATGTCTCTACGATGAAGTACGTTCATACCATTGTGTCAACAGAAAATTGCTAGTTGCTGCCGTTCAGCAATTTTTTTTGCGATTTTTGCGACAACCTTAAAATTCAAAATTTTTAAATTTTCTAGTCGCCACCGCCAAGTTTGGTGAGTTTTTGAATATGATAAAGCCCCCAAAAAGGCTCCTCTTTAGGGGGGCAGAATCGTAATAATAATTAAAGCTGCAAGCAGCCTCGGGCGGCCCTCGCAGCAAGCGCCGCTCCGGCCTATTGGCCACCGCGGGGGTTCCGGCCACCGCAGAAGCTCTCGCACGATTTCCAGAGCCGCAGCCCGCTCCCCACCGCAGAAGCTCCGCCGCAGTTTCCAGCACCGCCGCCCGCCAGCCGCCGCAGAAGCTGTCGCGCATTTTCCCCGCCCCTCCACCGGGCGATACGCGTGAATGCGTTCGGCGGCGCTGCCCGACGACTGTCGAAATATCTGGCGCAGATCGGTCGATGCGTCGAGGAGACACAGCCGATGTATTAACTTAGGGGGCGCAGTGGAGCCAAATTACATTTCAAACTCGTTGGGCTCTTTAGAGGTGAACAAAGGTCATACATATCCAGTTTGGCGCCCATCGGATGATCTATGTGTGAATTAGAGCCAAACGTATGAATATGGCGAGGGACTGATATTCGCCGTTTGGCCACGCCCACCCGGTTCAGCCAGAAGCGAGCATTGACAGAGCTCATCATCCGAATCATCTTGATTAGGTCAACAGAGCCATAAACGGAGCTTTCCAAGGAAAAAAAAAGACACTTCCTGTTCTGAGGGGGCGGGGCTTAGATGACGTCATAATATGATGACGTAGGATCGACGGGCATCCCACGAGGATCACTCATGTCAAGTTTGGTGCAGAAGCTATCAACCGTTCCCAGCAAAATATGAGACTTCCTGTTGTCAGGGGGCGTGGCCTAAGTGATGTCATCATTTGACCATTGGATATTATTTTACACCCGAGGATGATCAATAACTCAAACTTTGGTGTCTCTGTGAGTTTTTGTGTTAGAATTACAAATTATTTAATTTTTTCCTATTTAATTCAACATTGAACTGTCATTCCGTAGGGCAATGCTGCCCTCTGGTGTCGAATTACTGAAATTACTGAAATAGTTTCATTATTTCAGTAATTCGACACCAGAGGGCAGCATTGCCCTACACATGACAAAGCCCTTTGTATTACACAGTCGATCACAGGGGAACTTTGAGCCTTGCTAACCCCCCTTCCACCTGTTCAAATGTCACCATATTGATAACTTTGAATTGGACATGCCTTATGATCAGACTGACCGAGTTTGAAGCCGATCAATCGAAAACCCTAGGAGGAGTTCGATCAAATGCAAAGGCTGTAAACGTCAAACTCGAGGTCCAAAATGGACCTTCAATCCAAAATGGCCGACTTCCTGTTGGGTTTAGAGCATGGCTCCAAGAGACTTTTTTGTACGTCCTGACAAGATACACATGTGTACCAAGTTTCGTAATTCTAGGATAAAGCATGGCTTGGGGCTGATTTTTTAAAATATTCTAGGGGGAGATGTAGAGAAATTAGGCCACGCCCACCAAATTTCGCTATGGATTCCTGTTGGCGGGTGTATAAGGATCCATCCTAGTGAGTTTGGAGCAGCTCTCCCCGAAACTGTGGAATTCAGAGCCAAACGAAATTCGATGGCGTTCGCAACGCCGCCACGCCCACCTGCTTCATCGCAGCCGGTCGGGGTTGGAATCCACAACACACCAACATGTCTTCTGTCTCTGGACACAGTTTCATGTTGATTAGGTCAAAGGGCTAAGATAGCGACCGTTCACAGTAAAACATGACACTTCCTGTTCTCAGGGGGCGTGGCCTACTTAAAAAAATAATTTCACCACAGGGTATTTTAGGACACCCGATGACGATCAATGACTGAACGTTTGGTCCCTCTATGTGTTTTTATATAGGAAATATAAGAGTTTCGTGTTTCATGGCGAGTAGCTGAACTTTGACCCCTGGTAACCCCCCTTCAGCAAGCTCATACAGTCACCAATTTGATAACTTTAAATCAGACATGCCTTATGATCAGACTGACCGAGTTTGAAGCCGATCAATCGAAATCCCTAGGAGGAGTTCGATCAAATGCAAAGGCTGTAAACGTCAAACTCGAGGTCCAAAATGGACCTTCAATACAAAATGGCCGACTTCCTGTTGGGTTTCGACCATGGCTCCAAGAGACTTTTTTGTACGTCCTGACAAGATACACATGTGTACCAAGTTTCGTAATTCTAAGTTAAAGCATGGCTTTGGGCTGTTCATTTAAAATACTCTAGGGGTCGCTATAGAGAAATTAGGCCACGCCCACCAAATATCGCTATGGATTCCTGTTGGCGGGTGGATAAGGATCCATCCTAGTGAGTTTGGAGCAGCTCACCCCGAAACTGTGGAATTCAGAGCCTTACGAAATTTGACGTCATTCGCAACGCCGCCACGCCCACCTGCTTCATCGCAGCCAGTCGGGGTTGGAATCCACAACACACCAACATGTCTTCTGCCTCTGGACACAGTTTCATGTTGATTAGGTCAAAGGGCTAAGATAGCGACCGTTCACAGTAAAACATTACACTTCCTGCTCTCAGGGGGCGTGGCCTACGTAAAAAAAAAATTTCACTGCAGGGTATTATAGGACACCCGATGCCGATCAATCACTGAAAGTTTGGTCCCTCTATGTGTTTTTGTATAGGAAATATAAGAGGTTTTTGTTTCATGGCGTGTAGGTGAACTTTGACCCCTGGTAACCCCCCTTCAACATGCTCCAAAACTCACCAATTTGATAACTTTAAATCAGACATGCCTTATGATCAGACTGACCGAGTTTGAAGCCGATCAATCGAAATCCCTAGGAGGAGTTCGATCAAATACGAAGGCTGTAAACGGCCAAATCAGGGTCCGAAATGGACCTTCAATCCAACATGGCCGACTTCCTGTGATAGTTGCACTATGACATTACTTGTAAATTCTGAGCGTCTTAGTGAGCTCTACAACTGTACCGAATTTCAAGTCTCTACGATGAAGTAAGTGAATAGCAATGGGTCTTTTGAAAATTGCTAGTTGCTGCCGTTGAGCAATTTTTTTTGCGATTTTTGCGACGACCTTACAGTACTTAAATTTAAAACTCGTTTTATGCGACCGCCAAGTTTGGTGAGTTTTTGAATATGATAAAGCCCCCAAAAAGGCAATTCATTTGGGTGGAAGAATAATAAGAATAATAATAATAAACAGCACAGATACAATAGGCCTTCGCAGCGCTTTGCTGCTCGGGCCTAATAAGAAACAGTACAGAAACAATAGGCCTTCGCAGCGCTTTGCTGCTCGGGCCTAATTACATTTGTTTTGAGTAGTATATCTCTGACGGCCAGCCGGGCTCCACGCGCTGGCAAACCGGATGGTCACATCCACAAATCAAATGTGTAGGTTACCGCGTGCGTGTGCGCACACGCGCCAGTAAACGGCGCTTCCTGGAAAACAGCTTGCTGCCTTTAGGTGACACTCGTAACATCCATGCATCAGTGTTTGTATAGGGGACACGGGCTAGAACCACGTGGCCATTGAATGCTGCAAGCAGATTAGCTAAATAATCTTCAAGAATGAAAATGGAGAAAAATGCCCTTTTCCTTGTAGATTATCTCGATTTAACTGGACAAGATTTATTTTTCAGCTCTGAAATAGAAATATTTTAGCGCTGAAATATTTCTATTTACTTTTATCAGCAAAAGCAAAGTTATCTTTTTGCGAAAATAGAAAAGCTATAAGGAAAAGATTTAAGGAGTAGAAGCAGGAAGAGGGTTATTTGCTTTCATTGAGAAGCAGCATTATTTTAAGGCTATACGCTACATATCGGACATTTTACACTTTGGTTTTGCAATGTTGCAGTTTAATTTCATTCAATTTACTTCAGTTCAATCCACTCCCATTCAGGCAATGTTAGATATGCAGCCAAATACAAAAAGAAGTGCATTTATCACACTTACATTTAGATTAAAATAAGTCAAAATACAGTGCAATTTAATTCCAGCCCAGTCACATTAAATAGATTATAAAAGTAAGTAAATACCAAACTGATGGCACAGGGTGACAGTGGAGAGGAGACACAGGAAGAAACCACTGGCAGAATCAAACAAATTGTTGCTCTACTTTACCCAACTAATAATTTACTGAGACTTTCATTGGAAAATGTTGAATATTTGCTAAAAAAGGAACATGCCAGAGATCTCTCCTTAATAACCTGCCTTAGCTCTTCTATCTCTATATAGAATAAAGCTCACTGAACATCTTTTAACCTCATCTAAGCTCTGAAGAATTTGTACATTTCTCATTCACTCTTATTAAACAGTCTTTCTGTAATATACATACACATTCTCTGCAATTGTATTTAATAATTTGGAGCATTATTGAAAAGTTCATTTACTTCTGTAATTCAGTTCACTAAGGGAAACACGTTATGTTTTTAAGCCTTTATCTGTGCAAGTTTTGACGAATTTCAAATTACAGCAAATGAAAACACTTTTCAGAGAAGAACATTACATCAGACCAAAAGAAAAATAACATTTTAATAGAGAAATATGGGCTTACTGCAAGTTCAGTAAGCCCATAGATAACACAAACATTTCTTTTCAAAAGGTACTTTTTTCTGACAGATGAGTCTCATTCATTCATTTCATATGACTGCATATGCCATACTGTTTATTATAAGTACAATAATGCTATATGTGCTTTGCTTAGTGCTCTACATTATGAGCCCTATTGCAGTGCAGCTGTATCACATGTTCTGCTCACTCCTTTGCTCTCAGTAAAGCCTGATTTACAAAATTCTCTAAGCGAATAAAATTTAACACTGTTTTGGAAAAATAAAGAAAAAAAGAATAAAATTAAGAAAAAATTTGCACAAGGGCATGTACACAGACTCACACACACACACGCACACACACACCCCGTACCACCCATGGCATCTTGTAGATCTTTCCCTCTTAAATCATCACCTATTTTGGCCTGTGGCCTCTGGGAGGCGCTAAAGGCCCCTAAAATCAAATATAGAAGTAAAGTTGATTTTTGGGCCATCGTAGCATTTACCTACAAATGATAAAGAAGGCATGGATAAACCATCTAAAATTATTGAAAATTATTAGTTATATATATATATATATATATATAATTTTAAATGCTTTCTCCCTATTTATATTGCAAATTTTCTTGGTTTTTAATGCTTCCCTTTGAGACACTGAATTTGTTGACTGTATGTTTTTAAAGTCTGTTGAGAACCTTGTAATATGGGGGCCTGCATACAAATTTCAGTTGTTCTGAATGTTGTGTTTGACTTGCCCTGGAAATCAAAGCTTTGATCTGAGAATAGCATCACGCCCCACAGAGAGACTGCAACCAGTTTTGCCCCGAAAGATGGAACTCAGATACAGGAATCACAGCAAACTGACTATTGTTCCAGTCACAAGTGGGGAAAAGCTGCTTGATTTTCTAGCTGCTACGCTCTGTCGCCACGTTAACTATAGCTACAACTAGAAATTTAAGCTAGCATCCACAAAATTAAAATCGTATGCAATCCAACACTAAAGGAGTGTGTTCGTAGACTGATGTACAGTGGAACTAATTTAATGGGATCTGAAGTGCAAATAAACAGTAAATTGCTGCTATTTTTGCTATGTTTTATATGCGCGGCAGCCATATCGGATTTAGAAGTGGGGTTCAGCGAGGAAGATTCGTCCTAGATGTGGCTGAGACAGAGATTGAGTAAATGTAGAAATTCCATCTTCAAACTAAATGAACGGCAGCACTTGGTGTCCAGTTCACAGTGATAAACTGCAATGCCTCCTGAAATAAATCAGAAGTCTGAGGTTTTGCATCAACCATCAAAATCCAGTAGTTGGCATCACAGTGTTCAAAATTTTGCAAATAAAATTCATAGTCACGCTTCGAACAGTTTCTGTTCAAATCAGTCACTCACTGATGTATTTTGTGAACTTGCATTACTGTCTGAATGAATGTAGCAAATTACATCATTAACTGCATGTATTGCTAACTGTCAGCCTGGTCACACAACAAGTAGGACTTTTGTTTTTTCTCCTGCTCAGTGATTTATTGAGGCAACTTTCTAGATTCCAAGCACCTGAATTCTGAGGTAAGTTGAACACATATTGAATATAAATATATATATTTACAATACAAAGGTAATTATTAGCAGTGTTTGCATGTGGAAGTGTTACTACTTTCATTCGTCTGTTAGCATTTTGTGCATGCTAGCAGCATTTCGTGTATCCTCTCCACTGGAAAACCCAATAAACACTTTAGAACTTCATCCCCAGACAGCAGTGATGTTGGCAAACAGCAGAGACATGCTGTTCTGATCAGAAATGATTCATGTCAGAATTCAGAAGCAGAAAACCTTTTTCTTTTCTTCTTCTTCTTCTTCTTCTTCTTCTTCTGTGGTTCTGTCCTGTAAAGCAGTGACGCACGCGCAGCCTTTTCCCCTCGGAAACCTTTTCCCGTGATCGACGTTTTTCCCACGAACCCTGGAAGGCAGCAGCAGCGAGATGAGGGGGAGGGAGGGAGGGAGGGAGGGGGTTGGTGGTGTTAGGGAGGCGGGGGAGGGGGGGACGTAGATGCAGACGGAGGGGGAGGTGGGAGGGGCCTGCTGCGGCTGACGTCAGCGGCTGTGTGGAGGAGTATAGGCTGTGCTGTCAGCCCAGTGTCAGTCTGATGAAGATTGGCATGCAGGTAAGCTGTCATTCATTTTCAGTGTCAGTGTATGGGAGCAGAGCTGCTGCACTTCAGCGTCCTTCCTCCCCCCTCCTCCCCCCCCCCCCTTTTCTCCCCCTCACCCACCCCTCCCCCTTCAACCCACCACCCCTCCACCCCAACCCACCCCCACTCCATCACGGGAGCCAGGGCATTATTCACCCAGTCAGACAGCCAGGCCAGAGTGGGGGGCTGGCATGGGGGTTGGGGAGAAAGAGGGGGGGTAGGAGGGGAGAGAAACAGAAAGTGAGAGAGGGAGAGAGAGAGCGAAATAGAGAGAGAGAGAGAGGAACGGAAGGAGGGGGGGAGAGAGACAGAGAGAGAGAGGAGAGGAGGAGATGCGGTCTGTGCTGGACTGAATGAGCTTTTTTCCTGCGCTTCTGCGTCCGGATCTTTTGTTGTTATTGTTGTCATTATTATTTTTTTTTTAATAATAACAGTAATACTATTATGAATGTAAAGGCAGATATGATCGGGGTTGGTGTCTGTGAGGCAGATGCGTCCTGAAGCTTCAGCTAGAAACCAGAGTAAAGTGAGCGTCTTTCCGCGGGAAGTGGCCCCTTCTCTCCGGGTTCTGCTCCGTAAACATTTTTTTTTGGAAAAGAAGGACGGTTTAGTTCTGCAGCGGCTCTTCTCTTGTCTTGTCTGACTGTCTGAGCGGATGCTTTCAGCCTGAGCGGGACGCGTTTTACCGTTCAGAGCGCGTAAAGAAGACCCCAGACTAAACAGGGCTGAGATGTTCGTCTTTAACTGATTTCTGTTTCTTCTTTTTGAAAGAGTAAATACATCCGCCTGAATGTGTTCATCAAAAAATAGTCGATATTGTTTTTATACCTGCTTCTTCTTTCCTTGTTATTTTCTGTAATTGCATAACCTGAATCAGACTTTTCTCTTTAAGTAGAAATTGTTTTCAATAGGTTTTTAAAAAATATATATTATTATTGCTATTTGTTCTGTTGCGTGTTATTTCTCAATATTAAACATTAGGACTAGAATTCTGTTTGATGTTGTTTCTGAATTCTTCATTGAGCTCTCACGTTTGCTCCCAGGCCTGAGGGGAAAAGAAAAAAAAAAACTCTCTAAACTGAACACTGACCTTCTTTGTGCGCCACCCAGCAGCAGATTTCCTTCCCCTCCATATGTTCAGTCCCAAACTTCTTGGGTTTGGCTGCCCCTAATGTTTTTGACAGAGCGGACTGGCAGGGAACGGGCCTCTTTCTGATTTGATTTGATTTGATTTGAAGGGGAAAAAAAGGGCAGAGCGGCGCTTTTGGAGTTTCTCAGGGTTCCTGTGAGTCGACTCGGCTTTAATCGGTGGCCCTCCGGTCCGGCGTCACCTGCGGGTTCCACATTTCTGTGGTCATTTTACTGAGCAGATTTACCTTCGCCTTTTGGCGATGGCAGAAAAATACCACGACCGTGTTCGGCTAGGAGCTTAGTTAAAGTAAACCTGAAGTATTTGGTGTCTAAACACCTGGTTGCCTGAGACTCGGACGACTTCAGCTGCCCTCGCTGTCGCCAGGTAGAAACCCTCAGAGGAACTAACTCCTGAGTTTTAACTGAAGCTTTGTTGAGACTCTTGTAGCAGTTGAAACAGTCCCTCTTCCTCACACACACACACACACACACACACACACACGGTTGCCCTCGGAGATGTTTATTCTTTGTTGTCATGTACCCCATGCAGATGTACGTATCTTCAGAAGAGGGATCATGTCAATTTAGCAGATCTAGCAAACCCTGCTGGGATCTTAATTGATGATTTGTGTCATTGGACAAGCAGCCTCGGGGGCTGCAGAAAGCTCCATCCCCATTTGCATTTTCCCATCTCTGCTATACGGGATAAACGGCACGATGAGGCGGAGATGTTGTGCATTCCTGCAGCTTCTTTAGGGAAGGGGGCTGGAGACAGGGGGGTGTGGGGTAATCACTAATAAAGTGATTCAGGCGTACTAAATGAAGAAGTGAACAGTGAGGAGATCAGACTTCCCAAAACTGTTTTGGTCGTACAGAACCAAAACATTTGAGGAAACTAAACTATGGACGGAAAAGTTCTGATTTCTCTCAGCCTTTTTACTGACACATGACAGTCATGGGCCCGTTCAAGGTTCTCACCACTAAAAAATAACACGGTTCCACTATATTTACCACACAGCTTCTTAATTGATGCATTTATAAAAATCCTGTCAGTCTTGTTATTTCTAATTTTCATGCTTACAATAAAAATCCAAACATGGACGAAAGTTAGTTGTAGGTTATCAGCACATTTGAACCAATCTGGTTTTTGTTAAACCAAACAGGGCTGGTCATTGTGTCCAAACAGAAGAAAGTGTCTTGTTTGTTTCCTGCGTTGAAGCCAGCTGACCAGCAGTACACAGCAACGCGTGGGGAAGGAGGGAACCTGAGAAAACTGATCACTCAGGCGCTTTCTGCTCCTCTTCCTCCGGATAAACAGAATTTCTATCTCTACGTTAGACAATTTCTGCATCTCAGCTGGCACCACATATTGACATGATGTCGGTGTTTGGAAGTCTGTCTCAATAAGCAACACGTGGATTAATCGCATGATAAATTAAAGTGAGCTTGATCATTTCCATCCGCATGATTGATTATTTTCCTCAAGTCTTTCTTAAAAAAACAACAACAAAACAACCAGACAGACAGGGTGACAAAAGGCTTCACTCCAGCACATCAGTCTTGACACTTCTCCTGCTTCGAACTCTGGAGTCAGTAACTCGCCAGAGAAATGCTAGTTGAGTTATTTAAATGAGTGTTTTTGTTGCCAGCTTGCACTTTTTTGTTTCCAAAAGTCCGAGTTTTGCCTGCTTTCATTGACTTTTGATGATCTGTAGTTTTTTGAACAGCAATTTTGTTTACAGACACTTCATGATCCATTTTATTTACACCTCTGGTTGTTTTGTTTATTTATTTTTTGGGGGGGAATGTTTAATTGCTATCCAGTTTCAGCATTACGTGTTCTCTAGAAATGACGCATGCTTGCATTATTATACCATTATCATTTTATCACTTGAAAATAGGTCCCAAAACGACAATATGATCATTTATCGCAATAATTTCTTGGACAATTTATCAAAACGTTATCGTGACAGGCTCACGTGTTTGTGAGAAAACTATCGCCAAGGACTTATTGGATGCAATGTTAATGAATATTTCAACTTCCATCCCCTGCATGCCAATAATAAACTTGCCCAGCTGGATGGTCTCCAATGTCCCTTTGATGTACACTTTACTTGTGTGTGTATATTTTTAGTAGCTGGCATTCCAATGGATATTTTAATGATTATAAAACAACAGCAAACTAAAAACATAGCCTTTTTAGTAAACAAGGCCAGCGCTTAATCCAACAGTAACCAGTGGAGGAACATCGTGTTTGGATATTCTAAAACTTGTTGTCACTTTGCATGTTTTCTCCCCTGCCCTCCAGCGATCTGATTGTGTTTCTGTTCAAACCTAACCGGTCTAAATCCGGTTGGAGAAAGCAAGAGCGAGCTGTTCAGAATTATTCATAAGGATTTAGCACGAGGGCCGGGGCATATCCTCAGCGGACTACATCCAGGTCCTGCTCCGGCCCGCCAGCAGCGTGATGCCGGCTCGTTTTGCCTCGTTCAATAGTGCAGCAACCCCCCGCCCCGAAGTCAGTTGTGTAGCGTTGCATGTTTTCCACGCCGTCTGCGGCCTCGCAGGTCATGCCCGCTAAGCCCGCTTGATCCCTATTGCTCTCCAGAGGAGCAGCACTGCGGGCCCGTTTCTGGCTTAAGGACAGCCGGTGCACGCCTGGCCGATGCTGCGTTGGCACGGCTCTAACTGAGCCACCGGGGAGCGCGGGTCGGAGAGAGATGGATCGGCTTGATTTATGCTTCAAGAACAACAGCAGGGAGATTCAACGATTTTCAATACACTGTCAACATCAGGGAGCTCTGTTTCTGAAAGGACATGAGGTGGAAACACAGATACACCAAATACATGTTGTATCAAGCTGTGGTTACGTCTAAAAAACTCCCAACCAGGGTTGTTAGGAATTTCTTCATGGCTGAAGCCGGTTTTGAACTTGCACAGCGAAATGCTCCATCTGTTGGGTTGGCTTTATTTACATCCTCATCATCTGTAAAACGAGAAGTTTTACATCATGCTCATGTGTAGGAGCCACTGATGGCAAAAAGTTGCAACGAAGTTGAAAAGATAAAAAAAAAACACAGTAAATGTTGAATATTTTCATATCATAAAAGCAAAACAGAAAAGCATCACAAAGACAAATCTATGCCTAGTAAGTAGGCATAGATTGATATGAAATTCTCACAGTGAAATAACCTTTTGGAGAAAATACCACAGCTTTACAGTTTTGTAGTATTACTCCACCTACGCAAACTTCAAACCAAAATATATAGATTTTTATTTTAATACATGGACTAAAAACAGAACGAAGATGGAATCAATTGAGTATTTTTTTAAGCACTTTGTCATTCTGCTCATGTAGAGAAACACTACTGTCTATGCTAAATGCTTGTTTTGTATTTATCTGACAGTATTTGTGGCCCTGTTTGTTTGGTATGTGCTTCTTCGGCGAGACCCCTTGCAGGTCAGAACTTTCTTGTTACCGCTGCGGCGCAGGCAGCTGTTTAACGGACAGAGGTGTGTGGTACTTCCGCTCTCTCTAATCACAGCAACACTGTTCAGCTTGCAGACGTGTCTGCTCAGTGAAGCATGCTTCTGCAGGGCTGCTGGTCGATATATAAGTAAGGGGGAATACTCATTCCCCCTGGTTAACAAGGCCGCCTGCGTCTTTTTTATAAGTCATGGGCTGCTATGAGATTCTCATTATACATTTAGCAAAATACCACATTTCCCAAATTTATCGTTTTCATTTTAGCAAAGATATGGTTCAACCACTTTTATTTTGAAACATAAAGCAAATTCTACAGTGCCAGAAAAATGCAAAATCTATTAATAATATTCCAACTTGCTGCTGCAACAACAACAAGCTCATATTAGTTGGTTAATTAGAAAGTCAGTGGCCTAACAAACATGCTGCCTGTGGCTTACCAACTGTAGTTTTAAAACAGCACACCCCAAAAAAAGAGCGATGGGTGGCACTCTTTTGGTTTCCACAGCATTGCTCTTAATATTGTAGTACTTGTATGTTTCTGCTTATGCCAGCACTATTTTCCATGCTTGCTAGGTCAATCTGAGTTTAGGTGCGTTACTGTGCATTTATCTTGTTAACGGAACTCTGCATGCAGTGGGTGTGTGTTCCAGGGGAATGTTTTGGTAGTGGGACTGTTTTTTTTCTGTTGGATGCTCGCTGACTCTGGTGTGGACGTATAAAGTTCGTCTGCATCTGCGTTAGAGCACCTAAACCACCCAGCTGTACTCCTGTTCGGTTATCTTCATTAAAGAAGGATTAACATTATTCCCTCCTGGAGTGGTTATTGTCCTGCACCTTTACAATCCATCCGCGGGCCCCGTTAACAATATTTTGCAGTTTGAAATCATTCCAAACAACTTCATTTGTACTTGCTGTGAGAATATGAACGATGTAGCAGTCTTCTATCAGTCAGCAGACTGGCAGTGTGGAGCAGCAGGTGAGGAAGTGGCAGCTAGGGCATAACTCTGTGCTTGGTGTAACTGGACAAAACTGGGGAAAGGACTTTAAACCATAGGAAGAGTATGATGGGAAACATAGTTGGTTTTAAAACTTAAAATATTTGTACCTCTTTCCAGCAAACACCCAGTGAATATGGGGGCTGCGCTTGAGGCGGCACCAAACCGAAGGCAGAAAAATTATTTCTTGTCAGCATTTTGTGTATAAAATTGATACATAGATGGCGGCATCCATTATTACTAAGCAGCGCTGCAGTGTAGCGTCCATGCTCTTCTTCCATGCATGTGACTCACTATGGGTTTGTAAACCATTCAGAAGTGTGATTGAAGTCACATCATTCAGTAGCATGAACCATTTCGCAAAAGGACGGAAAAAAATGGATTTAGGGAAAAAAATAATTGGTTTTGAGCATAAAGAACTGCTGTGTGAAAAAATACAATCCACAAAAGTGCAGAAAAAAATAACTACAACTTTCTCAACTGTTAGCATTACATTACTTTTTTATTCTTTAGACAAAAGAAATCACAGACTGTTTATAAGTCAGTATCGAAGTGTATGCTATTTTTGTGTGTGTGTGTGCTTTGACACTGGAACCAGCCCGGAAATGACAAACGCACCCCATTACTATTAAGTGTTTCTAAATGACTTTTGTGAACTTTCCGCAAGACTGCTTCAGATTTACTTCCCTGAGTCAGAAGAGCCCAATATTGACCGAAAGCTCTTAGTACATTTGAGTGAACTGCTCTGCAGACAGACCTCAGACAAAGTTTCAGCGATGCTGTCATCATCAGAGTAATTCCAAATGTGTGCTTGAACAGTGACTGCCACAGCATGAAAGGAGTCCCACAAAGCCTTGAGTCATTAGGTAATGATTTCAGGATCGGTACTCTAATTGTACTCGTCTTTTCAGAGGAAATAAAAACCCAGCAGGACACATTTCCTAAACTGAGAAAAAGTCACGCAGCAGAGAGGAAAAAGCCAGTCAGGTTTTCCTATGAACCTAAAAGGAACACACACAGATCTATTGTGCTCGCATCTTTAAATTATATCAGTTATCCGCAGAGCCCGTGAAAAGGTTTTGTCATATTCTTTACGGTGAACACAAAGAAAAACATTATTGTTAGATATCATTGATCTTTATTCAAACGTGGGCCACACAATCAAATGAAGATCTTCTCAAACATTGCGCCTGCGAAACCCTCGACGTAGACGCGGTTCTGATCTCTGGTGGAATGTGGATAATCCCAATAAATGAGCAGAGCTTCATGCAGAGAAATATCAAGCCTGTAACTAAATCCTGAATTTATTATATATGGGAGTCGTGGTAACAGCTGAGCTGAGCGAGGTTCAAGATATTTGATTTGAATAGAACAGCAGATGATTGAAGGAAGAAGGGGAAAAACGCCACCAAGCACTTGTGCTGCTCTATGTTTTCACTTTTCATCCAAAAGGAATAAATGCACAGGCCGCGATGTTGTTGCTGCTCTTGAAAACTTCCCACAGAGTTATGCTCTGAAAAATCGCTGAAGAGTCATCAAGGGTGCTATTTTTTCTGCTAATAGCTCCAACTTTACGCCGCACGGCGAAACATTCGAACAACAAGAAGCTCTGACAGCGGCTTCTCGCAAAATGCAGTTTTGTTTTTCATTTCACGACCACTTCAGACTTCCAGGGCGTTCAGGTACAACTTTTCATCTCTGCAGTGCTTTTACCGCAGCAGGGAAGTCTCTTTTTTTCTCCTTTATCTACCAGAAAACATCAGGATTATTTATCGCAGCTTTGTTTAAATGCTTTGAAAATGGCAGGATTTTCAGTGGCCAACACCATTACAACATTTCCCTGAAGCATGTTACTGTCAATATTATTTCATTAGTGGTTATAGTTATTATTATTATTAGTAGTAGTAGAAGTACTAGTAGTAGTACTTTTATGACTCCAAAAAATTGGTATCGGCATAAATCAGAATCGGCGGGTCAGGCTTTTTAAAAGATTGGTGATCGGCTTGAGAACTGCAGTTGGTGAACTCCTATAAATGACTTCTAGATTTGTAAAATTTGCATTTTTAAGGAAATAGCAGTAATTTCAAAGCAAAATAGAACCATCACCAGAGAGCTCCGTGCAGAAAATGTGCATTTGACTGTCGGTGAAAAGTCACTAATCTTGAGCACACTTTGTTGATCGTGGTGAACTCAGCGTGGGGCTTTCAATGCTTTTACAAGTAGCCAAGTAAGAAGTTGACATAAAAAATAAAGTTACATTTCTTAAATCTTTGTTAGGGGTTGATTACCAGTTTCAGCTGGGACGTGCAGTCATACAGTTGAGTTTGTAGAACCTGACATGTTTAAAATAGCTTTAAAGCGTGATATTTGAAGTTTGTGTTCCACTTTAAGAATCTTATTTTGAAAGTTTGAAAATCGGATTATTCTGAAGACAAACCTTAAAATGTTTTGTATTAGTTGTGAATGTCCCGAACAAAACTGCACTACACCACAATAATACTTCTGGTGACTAAAACAAATCCCTGCTGTACTTCCACTGTGTGCTGGATGCTGTGTATATTGAACAATCTTTAATTTATTACTGCCAAAAATTAATACAGTTCAAATGGTAACGGATTTTGAAACAATAATGCTGTCATTAAAACCTGTAATCACATCCTCCCTTTATCTATGTCCTATAAGTCGGTGTTCTGAAATGCTGCTGTTGCTCCAGCAACTTCCTCCTAAAAGGGAATTTCTAGCAGGAAGGAGCAAAAATTTCTCTCCTGCAAAAAGTCTAGTGAAGGAAATGACCTTTTGCATTCTGATGCATCACAGAAGTTTTTCATGTTGCTCTTCCTGCAACTTTTGCCTTCTTGAATAATGACAACTGACCTCACTTTAGGAAAGCATTTACGCGAAGGACAACACTCTCACTCTGTCTGCAGCCGGCCCTTCTCTTTGACTGAAACAAAAGTGACTGTATTCAGATCCATTTGTGTGCCTTGCTGTTGATCGTCAAGTGCTCTTTGAGGACGTCTGGTGAAACACTCGCTGGTGAAACAACGGTTTATATCAAAGCATTGTGCAGAGCATGGGCAAGGACACAAGCATTTACTCTGATTTTTTTTAATTTTTACTGATACCACTTATAATAAGAGCAAATGACTTGTGTGGAGCGATTTTATGAGAGCGAAGGCCTCAGTCGAACCCTTTTCCTTGGTAAGGTTATAAGTGCCACTGTCTCCTGTCTTGTCAGTCTTAAAATATTCAAAGAGAAATACTGTTCTATTCCTGAATCACATTCCATGAAGGCCTCTGGTATGTCCTTGATGCCTCAGTGCCGCAGGTTTTTGATTCTAATAAAAGTTTAATCTTGTAGTTGTCGTGGCTCTTAACTGTGTAGCCAGTGTATTTTACCTTGAGCTTACAGAAATCCTGCTTTCCACCTCACCCCGACCATTTACTGACACAGTCTAGTGTAAAAAAAAAAAGTATTCTGGAAGTAGGAGTGTGACGGTAAAGGATTCAAACATTAAAATAAACCTGACCAAATACAGCAGGCTAATGGAACGCTAATGGTTAAACTATAATCTTGAAATGTAAAAGTAAATTAAATTGCTTCTTTAATTTGAAACCCAAACTGCAACTGTTACAGCCAATTCTAAGAGAACGTAATACATTGCATTCATTTATTATATTTATTAGTATTACAGCTCTACGATAGTTCTAGTTATATTGATTTTGACATACAGACACAAACTTATGAGTGGAAAAACTAAACTATCAGATTAAAATAAGAACTACCTTCTTCATTTGTGCCTGGATCTGATTATTTAATTGCTTTTCAAATATTTCTGTGAATCAGTGTTGAAAGTTTTGTACTTCATTTTAACAAATGTGAATCAATGTCAATTGAAACGCAAGAGAGATATCATATGTTCAGGGTGAATGAGAAGAAACACCAACTTTAGGATCTGATGTCAGCTAGGTAACTTTATTTGCCATGGCAGTGAACCTGCAGTGGACTGTTTAATTAACCAACAGACACTGTAATTCCCATAGTTCACCACCGACAAGAATATACTTTCTGTTATCAGAAATGATAACTTTTTCAGTGATTGTAGGGGAGAGACACATGACTGGGGAAAACCCCTAATCCTACCAGCCTATTACATTTACAGCATTAGGCAGAACAGTACCCTGTAGGGATGGGCATTGATATTGTTTATCAATTATTGTGAAAAATCACTCATCATGATGAGAATTTCGATCAATCGTCACCTTGATGAATTCCATTTAATGATGTTTAAAAAAAATAACATTATAAATAAAAGTATTAGTCTTCCTGTTCACTGCTATTTACATTGTTTGTTCCATGTATACAAATATAAAACTTAATAGTATGATTAAACGCAGTTACTGCGTGTGGTTTAGTGATTAAGTAACTGGCAGAAGAAGCCTGTTTTAAGTTGGAATGTTTTTCAAGAGCAGTATTTGTTTTTGTGGCACTGTGCAGTGACAGCCGTACAGTTACTTAAAAAATGTAATAAATAGTTAATCATCATTTTTATCATTATTATCACAAAATATTGTGATAAAGTCCATATTGCCCACCCCCACTGTGATATAAGACATTTACATATGGAGTAAAAAAACAAACATGAAATCAGTTTATCTTTTACATACATGATGATTTTAAGGATATCTGTTATGTTTTGCTAAAGAGCATCCACTGACTCAGCACATTGTCTCACCAGGATGTTCAGCTACAGACTATATATCCCATGCTTCTGCATTGTTATTCAACCCAGATGATTTTCATCTGCAGCCGATGGAGCAGTAAAAGCGTTTGCAGCGGACGTTTTAATGTAGTTCTGGGATTTGGTCAGTTTTGTTGAAAATAGATTTTATTTACATTATATTTCTAGGTTCCCGACCCCACTAGGGACAAGGGTGTACAGAAAATGGATGGATGGAATATTTCCTCTGAGAATTGTGAATGATCAAACTTTAAGTTAACCTTTTTAATCATTTAAGTCAGTTTAGGAAAACTGAAATTTTTTTCTCATTCCATCAAAGGATGTCCCACTAGTAGCTTGAAGTCACTGTCTTGACACAGCTTAACATCCAAAAAGCATCCCTGTGTGTGTGTGTACCAGGTATTCATATCTTTATGGGAACCTGTCTAGAATGTGGGGTTATGGGGACCATTGCTCATTGTGGGGACATTTTCTTGGTCCCCTTGAGGGAAATTGTTGTTTTTGGGTTAGTGGTTAGGTCTGTGATGGTATAAGGGGGGACAGTTATGACAATTGTAAGGGCCCCTGACCGACAGGGGGCCCTCCACAATTTATTTATTTATTTATTTTTTGTTCATAGAAATAAAGAAAAAATGGGGCCCTGTCAATTACAAAATTAATCATATTGTGTTTTCAAAGATTGATTTTAGCAGTAAAAATTAAATGTTACCCCTCCCAGACCAAAAAGCAGACATCCATATTTGCCCTGAACATCCCCACTTCCCCCTGGATCTGCATGAAATGGTTCGTTCCTGCTTGGAGCGCTTGACCGTGACGGTGTTCAGCAGCAGTCAGTGCCTGTTTGGCAAGAAGGACTGTGGCAGTCACTATGCTGCTAAGAAAAATGATAAACTCAGGCTTTCAAAAAAATAAAAATAAAAAAAAGAGAGAGAGACAAAAAGGTAAGAGTGTCAATTTGTAACCCAGTTTTTCTCCGAGAGGTGGGTAGACTGTGTGAGATTATCAACCATTTAGCATAATTAGCTTAGCTACAGACTACTGTTTGCCCCCTTTTCACTAGCATTTAATGAATTAAGGAAAAAAATTACCAACATATTGATATATTTAACCTGTCCCTTGTACTTTTTACCACTTAACAACAGATGAGTCAGTCAGCAGCAGCTCCAACCCAAGTCCCTCCTGATCCGTCCTCTGCTAAGTGAAATTAAAGCTGCAGTATTTTATATAAATATATATTTTTTTCACATATTTGTTAAAACTGTCATTATGTTGTGACAATATGGTATGAGAGATAATCTGTGAAAAATCTATTACTCGTAACAAATTGTCACGACATGGTGACAGCTTTAACAAATATGGACAAAACATATTTTTTATTAAAGTTATATACTGCAGCTTGAATAAAATGCAACTACATAGCATTTTTTGAGAAGTCTGGATTGCTTTATGTGTATTTTGCACGTTGCTTTTGACTGTTGCTCGTGGGGAGAGACATTTCAGTAAACTAAAACTAATAGAAAAAATTTAAGCAACCTACTTGCAGACTGGTGGATGTAAAATTCATGAGCAGTAAATATTGTACTAGTATCAGTATTGAACCAAAGAAAGCAAGTTGCAAGCCTTTAAAAATGTAAAGCTTTTTATGGGACAAATAGACTCAAAATATTGTAACAGCAGCTGCGCAGGGGGGCCCAATCAAATTTTTTGTCAGGGGGCCCAAGATTCCTGGCGGCGCCCCTCGGTTTAGGGTAAAGGTTAAGGTAAGGGTTAGGTATATGATGGTTAGGATTATGGTAAGGGTTAGGCTGTAGAAATTAATGGAAGTCAATGTGAAGTTCCCACAAGTGACGAAAACACGACTGTGTGTGTGTGTGTGAAGAAGTCATTTCTGCAGAATTCTGCAGTAGCTCAATTATTCCCAGCATCAGCTGTCCATATGAAACGCATGGTATGTTATCATCGCTGCCTCGGCTGTCTGTATCCGTCGCCCTTGCTTTCTCCTCTCCTCACTTCATTAGATTTACAACATTATGCCTTCGCTGGGAGTGTCAGGAAACATGAGCCGCGCTGACGTTAACCTGCAGAGAACAGAGAGCTGATTGTCAGTCCCTTTGTTAGCTCCCGTGTCTTCTTGTCTTTTATTTCCTCTTCTCCGGTGAGAGTGGATCAACACCTACGTGGAAACATTTTGCCTGGAAAATGTCATTTCCACGTCTTTGAGGATCCGAGAGGCAGAAAAGTCTGGTTAAGATTTGTGTTGCAGTTTGTGGTGATGTGTGCTTTCTGAACCCTTCTGGTGCTCGGTTAACTGCTATCATGCTGGAGTAAAAGATTTGGCCCGAGGCTCGGACTGTGCAAATAGTCGAGCTAACAAAAGCCGAACAAGGGAGACTTTGAGTGGAAGCGAGTAAAAGGATATTTTCGGATGAGCGTGACGCACGTCCTCATAAGCCACCTGAATGCGGTGTCTGTTCAACTCAGAAACGACTAACAAAGATGTCTGGTTATGTGTACAAAAAAGAGATTTGTTTTTTCTCGCTTATTTCAGAAAGCTCTGACCTGCCAATAATAATTTTGGCTGATTTCTCTGAATAAGATTATTTACACAAAGGCGTAGAAGTTACTTAGTCTAAGTACAAAAAAAATGAAAATGTAAAGGCTTTAAAAAATGTTTATTAAACAATAATAAGAGAGAGGGACACATTACAGAGCCATCTCTCTGATGCATATCAGTGATGGGACTGATGTGCAACTCAGCTCCGTTGCTACTTTACAAGACAGATTAATCCTCACTATCATTTTTTTTAGCACACTTGACATATTTAAGACCAATCCAAATGATGATTTAACCATTCATTGTTGCTATGTTAAAAAGCCCTTTATGTGTTGGAATGTAAATTATTTATCAAGGCCAGAGACACATTGTGCGACAGAGAGCAGTCAATATAACACAGGTCTGCAGTTAATGTAGATTTCACTGGTATTTTTAAACAAAGACCATTAACATGTTTTCGATGATGACTGGACTGAACTTATATAGTTCTTCACTAGTCATTCTGATCAAAACCGTATTGGAAGCACATTCACAAATGTGCACACATACGCTGATATTTACGTGCCTTGCCCAGGGGCACATTGATATGTGGCAGGAGGAAGCTGGAATCAAACCAAACATTTTCAAATTGCAAGATCACTATTCCCCAATAGATGTGAGCACAGTTAGCATCGGTTTATTCTCTACATGTTAAGCAGTACATATAATTTTTTTATTTATTTTTGTCATTTTAAGCAGCTATGGTACCAAAACATGAAACTGCTTCCACACACTCAGGCATGTGTGAACCGCGCACCATCCGGGGATGGTTAAGATTTCATAGTCGAGCGTACCGACTGCCTACATTTCTTGTGACGAATTCCTCAATTTTTCACAATCCAACTGGATACTAGCAAGTTTAAGAAACTAATTTCCCACAATCCAAATGGGGAATCCAAATCAAAATCCAAAAAGTTTGATAAGCTAGTGAAGTGGCTAGCTTATCAAACTTCTTTTCCAGATTTGAGTCCACCTAGCGCATGTGTGGATCTGAGAGGAATGTTGCATGTGAAACGGCATGTAACACGACAGGTTGCTGCTAGCTAACTAAAGAGTGAGTGAATTTGTTGATGCCACCAACCTTTCTTGGTCAGGAGAGGTTGAGCAGCTAAAGCTTTTCCTCTGCCATCATTCCCCAGAATGCAGAGTTGTTCTGGGTCTGAGTTCAGTGAAATTATCAAAATTCTATCAAATGTATATTGATCAGAGGTCTACTGTGATGGATATGCTTATTGCTCTTCATTGACCTGCACTAGATTGAACAACCATCTTCCTACAGACGTGTCCGTCTCTGTTAGAGGTTAATAGCAACCTGAACGTTTCCGTTTTAACACATTCTAAGCATCTCATTGAGACTGACAACAAGAAATGTTGCTTTTGACCTGTTAAGAGTTTAGGTATGGGATATTCATTAAGCAGAATAAAGACTGGGTTTTACATTCAATTATAGAAGCCAATTTCTCAAACATTTCTAAAAATAGATATTATTGAATGTGAATATTCAACCTCCATCTTAGGTCTGTATTATTATTTTGTCTTTGCATTTGACTGTATTGTCTGTAGCAGCAAACTCAAACCAGTTTAGTTCCTACGTAATACCCAGAATCCCTCTTAAGACATTTCTTCCCCGGGACATGAGCAAAAATATTTGCCAGCATATTAAGACTTGTTAATCTCTGTTTCCAGGATGCTGCACTCCCATCAGACAAAAGTTTATTTTATACAGAGAATTCCAGCCAAAGCACCGACTGAGAGACTCTGTCAGTGCTCTGCTTCCCATGATTTGTGGCGGCAGACTCGCAATTTGTCAAAGAAATCCGCTCTGTATTAAATCAGTTTGTACAACGGTGCAGGCTAACCGCACGCCAGCTCCGATTTTTTTCCTTTTTCTTTTTAGAAGTGGTGATATTTAACAACTCGACTCTGAGCACCACTTCTTCCTCTCCGTGTCCTTTCTGATTTGCTGCCGCTGTCGAGATCCGAGGCTTCCGAGTCGTGTTGCCTTTCAAGCCGAAATGTAAACATGTCAGATTTTCTGGAGCGTATGAAGAGACTCGGGGAGCGAGAGCGCTTTAATTATCATAACAGACGCATGGCTGTAAATCAGCGTGTGCAGAGAGAGGTTTCTCGCTGACTTTCCTCTTTCCGAAAACAACAATCTGAGTGTGCTCAATCAAGAAAAATATTGCTCAAATATTATCAGAAAGCGCAGACGCGAGGCCTGTCGCTAATTGCAACACTGAACTGGAAGAGGAAGAGGAAAACAGGCTGAGCCCCCTTCCTTCTGAACCCCGACTTCACCGCACTGCAAAGAATAATTACTTTTCCCCCCCAACTCCCTCACCATAATTAGTTACCACTCTTTTATCTTATCTAAGTGCGCATAATTATCACAGTCATCATATTATATTATTTCATGCATAATAAATGAACTCAAACTGTGTGTGGGGTAATTAGCATGTTCGGATATGAGCCCCCGATAAGACGTCTCTCAGAGATTATTCTGCTGAAGACATTCCTTGAGAAAAAGAAGAAAAAAAGAGAGATGGATCTAAAATATACAACCAGGATCCATTAGAGCCACTGCATCAGGAAGTCGTCCTCTTTCATTTTCTACCTGCCTGAAGTCGTCTGTCTCCTTGATGGTGTTTGAGTTGGATTCATGGCCAACACAGCAGAGCTGACCAGACTGAACTTTCACTTTCTGAAAGGCGATTTGTGGTCATTTTCAATGTTTTTTCAATGCTGACGGCTCTGTTTCTTGTAAATCATCCAGCTCGAATTATGTGCAGGTACTTATTTTTAGAAATTAAGCACACAGGCTGCATTTTTCATTTAAAAAAAAAGTACAACTTTGAATTTGAACAATTGGGTGATTTCTAAAATGTTTCCCTTACTGGATTTGGATAAAAAACGTTTAACACAAATTGCAGCTATGTCATCGGCTTCCTTTGATTATTTCTTAAAAAATAAAGCCAAAATGTTGAACTGAAAATAATAATGATAATAAAAAAAATGTCTCGTATCTTTTCAGCAACAAAGTTAAACAATGAAACTTGAATCGTTGAAAGACGGCGATTCAACATTGGAAGGACGTGTTTTGTGCTTTTAATATTCTAGAAGCATTAAAAGTTTGGGTCGAAATGAACAAAAACAAAAGCATTAAATGAAATATTTTGTTTTTGACGAGAACTAACAACAGGCAATATTAGTATTAGTTTAAAAGGTTGACATTTAGGACTAGAACAAGTAGCAGCAGCTTTTCAATTCAAATAACCTTTTTCAGCTTAATGCTGCACCATTTGGTGGGTTTTATTGACGGAAACCAATGATCGCCAATCATCACCCGTCGTGTTGCCTTGCCCAGAGTAACCTTCTAGCGTAATATGAAACAGGAATATCTACTAATTTTATCAGATACAGCAATTTTAGAGTATTTTACTTAAACAGCATGCAGATAAATCGCAGAGGCCTTTAAAAATGATTTACCGCTCTCAGCATGCAGAGTGAACGCAATGTTATTTCAGCAAACATTCTGCCATTGAGTCTGGTATACGCATTACCCGTTTAGAGGCACAAAAAGTGTGTTAAAAAAATACAGCCTCCCTCATTCGAGAGGAATCTCTCCTCGATTTGGAGAGTTTGAAGCTGCAAGTTCTCCACAACAGGAACGTCTTTCACACCAAATGTTTCACTTCCTTTTTTTTTTTTTTTCTTTTTTCCTATTTGGCCGTGGAGCAGTTCTGGCAAGTCCCACCTTTCACTAACCTGAGCCAAAAGTCTGCAAAACACAAACATAATGAGCTTCTTCATCACGGAACTATTTCCAGATCCAGATAGTCATTAATGAAAAAAAAAAATATATATATAAAAAGGCAAAGGGAGGGGTGTCAGAGCTTATACAATTAAATGTGATTCCTGCTATTATCAGGAAATCACACCTTTGATAGCGGTTCTGTATGAGTGATTTAAGATTATGTGCATGCGCGTGTGTGTTATAGTCAGCTGTTGAGTTGGCAGGAAAGTAAATACAGCAGTCTTTACTGCTGTATTTACTGCATGATACAAGTTCCTCTTTGCTGCTAAGTGATGAGGCTTTTAAAGACCCACCAGTCCAGGCCCGTTTGGTGCATTTGTGCCCGTCTCCCTGCTGGCACAGCTTCAGTACAGCTCTGGTGTCAGCTTGGCAAATACACGGGGTTGGAAATGCGTTAGTGCTGATCAGATTTGTTTGTTTGGCTTAAAAAGAAAAGGAAGTTTGTGTGTGTGTGTGTGTGTGTGTGTGCATGTGTGTGTGTGGCGGGCGGAGGCTGGGGGTTTGGGTCGGGTGGTTAGTTGGCCAGACTTTATGTAAAATCATCAGCTCTCTACTCGTGATTAGATCCCCAGATGTGACCTCTCACCCTTTCTGTGCAGTGGCCTGTACTAAGAAGGCCAGGTGCTCTTCCAAAACTCCAGTGACAGAGATCGATAGCGACTGATAGTTTTCAAACCACTTAAACACATTTCCTGTTTCTTTGGTCACAACTTTAATACAACAAATATATATATATATATATATATAATTCAATATATTTTAATTCAATGAGTTTCTTTTATTTTCATGACTATTGACATTGTAGATTCACACTAAAGGCATCAAAACTATGAATAACACATGTGGAAATATGCACTAAACAAAAAAGTGTAAAACAACTGAAAATACCCCTTATATTCTAGTTTCTTGAAAGTAGCAACCTTTTGCTGTGATTACTGCTTTGCACACACTCTGCATTTTCTTGATGAGCTTCAAGAGGTCGTCACCTGAAATGGTTTTCACTTCATAGGTCAACCTGCCCTGTCAGGTTAATAAGTGGGATTTCTTGCCTTATAAATAGTCATGAAAATAAAGAAAACCCATTGAATTAGAAAGGTGTGTCCAAACTTTTGGTCTGTACTGTATGTATATATATATATATATATATATATATATATATATATATATATATATATATATATATATATATATATATATATATATATATATATACTCTCAGTAGTTTATGTACTAAGTCTCTGTAAACAAAATTCTTTCAAAAAAAGGGGAAGTTGAGACCAAAACACCAGACTGAAGACTCTTATCATTCAGTTTCTGGTAAAAAACAGAGAAAAAAAGAGGAAAACGATAAATCAAGCAAATGAAAATGATTGAGTTTCTTTCAATACATTGTGCGATTAATTGATTTATTGTCTATTTTGACAGGGCTAGATATTTACTATATAAACTACAAATATGCTGTAACGTTTACGGTAAAACAAAAAAAAACTAAAAAACTTTCAGTGAACTAGCATGGACCCTCTTTAAATCCCCACAGTTGGTGGCATTTGTTAGGTGCTCGACAAATTTAATACAGATGGTGAGGCGTCTAAAAGTTTAAAGACACAATTCTCTGTCTTGGGAAATGGACAGAAGGTACTTTACTTTTAACTACCTGGATATTGAGCTGAGGGGACTGTTAAATAAGTGGAGCATCTCTAATGTGAGGAAATGCATTATAAAGAACACCTGACTGTCAGGATATTCTGCAGGCTTAGTCCAGGTGGATGCAATGCTTTGCTGGAAGGAGCGGCACACCATGAAAAAACAAACAAACCAGCATTTAGCACAATCAGAAAGATTTGGAAAGAGTTAACTTTCTTTTCTTGGACTCTCACCAGGAGGGACGAGTCAGGAAGGAAAAAAAAAAAAAAACCAAGGTTCGTTTACTTGTGACGCTTGCGGGGAATTCCTCGCTGTGTTTTCTGCCTCGGCCGTGTCTGCCAAGTCCACAGTGCTTCTGCTTTCCATTCCTGTCCTAACTGTTTCATGCTCTGACTATAAAACTGGTCTAAATCCGCTTTAGAAACATTGGCTTTTTAAA
This sequence comes from Xiphophorus maculatus, assembly GCF_002775205.1. Classification (NCBI taxonomy): domain Eukaryota; kingdom Metazoa; phylum Chordata; class Actinopteri; order Cyprinodontiformes; family Poeciliidae; genus Xiphophorus; species Xiphophorus maculatus. The sequence continues at coordinate 16,084,325 of NC_036453.1, read as the reverse complement.
AATAATGGGGTCTGGTGGGAATGATGAAGAGACACGGACTGTTTCAGACAAAGTCAGATGAAGAGTTCTTTATGTTTCCTGAAGAAGACATTGTGTCTGAGCTTTACTGGCTCTCTGCTGCATCAGGAAGCAACAGCAACACTCTGATGGAGTCACTGAACCGTTTTAAGGCAAAATTCAGGAAACGTATTTCACGTTGCACTTGTCCCCCACCTCCATCTTTATAAACATACTGTGAAAGTCAAACAATATGTCGAATTTAGATATTAAAACTAAATATTATGCACATGTAGCATAAGACGATCTTACAGTATTGCTATGCGTAACATCTGTTCAACACAAACATCTGTAAGGACTGAGATGATATCCTGTTGTTTCTTCAAATTGCTTTGGGTAGCAATGCTAAGCTGGTTTAATTTTTTGCTCTGTTTCTCGCAGTAAAAGCAAGGATTGTTTTATCTTACACCAACTATCAGTCAGCCCCAGATGAAGAACATGTGCTGAAAAATAGAAAGACGCCAATTGCTACTGTATTCATCTATTCCTATTCTGTCATGGTAAAGGACAGAGCTAAAAGAGCTGATTAGTTTTTTTTTCTCTTTCTCACAGAACATCAAAAAGGAAGCTGAGCAAAATTCAAGGTTCTTGTTGTGCATTTATTGAAGATTCTCCTCGTTGACAGGATAATTAATGCCCAGTGGACGTTATATGTAAATAACAGAGCTGAGTGGATAATACAAGCTTAGATATCTTCTTTTAAACAAACCTCATTTAGACCTGGAATGTTTCAGAGAATCAGAACAAGACGACTCTGGGGATTTTAAGGCAGTTTCTTTAAAGTACTGAGCGGAGAATCTGGACTCTTTTTCAGATTCTAATCTTCGTACTCGCGTATTGTTCGTCAGCTGTAGTTGGTTTTCTCTGTCATTTGTTTAAAGAGACATGGTTCTAATGTTTGCTTTGTGTCTTCAAAACATATTGTTATACAGTCACTTTGACATAAGAGTTTGGTAATTCGACAATATCAGATTGTCAAAAATCCTTTGCAGAATGTTCATTATTGCTTAAAACACAGACAGTTACACGAATAAACAAATAAATAGGAATTCAAGTCAAATGCAGACTGATATAAATTTGGTTATTTGGTGGATGTCACCTGTAGAATTTGGGCTCCAAGTGTGTTTTCGTCTCCTCTTTAGACGGCCAACGCAGTGCAAAACACTATTAATAAATGCAGTGCTCAAACCAAAGCTCTTTATGAAGCAGGAGAAAAACTCTTCTTTAAGTTTTTGTTCACAAATAATTAACTAGAACCACAAGAAAATCAGTTATGAGCCAAACTACCAGTCATCTCAAAGCAGAGGAAGCAAGCTAGCTCTAGCTTTTCCACCGAGGACTTTATGACTGCAGGCAGTAAGATCTTCTTTTGCAAGTAAATAAGAAAATATGCATTTTCAGTGAAGGTTCGTCACAACATTGTACCAATTAGGTTTCTATCTGAAGGGCTTGCATTTCACTAGACAGACTTCTTCCTCACTCTATTGTAAAACATTTGCTACGTATTCATGAATAACTGACAGACTTTTACAAGCTTTGCAAATAGTGATGAATTGTTAAGGGCGCGAGGGACATTATGTAATGTTATGCATCTGTGATGCATGTTTTGAATTATTTCATGCATGTTTGAGGAATCCTCCAATCTCCCGTGGCAACCATTCAGGGCCGCCTAAATGTTCACCCTGAATGGTTTCTAGAAAGCTCTTCCTCTGACCTGCAGTCTCGAGTCAGACTTCCCTCCCATGTGCCTCTGCCATTCAGCTCCTCAGACTAGCTAGGTGGCAATTAGCAAACTGGAACTGTGACTCTGCTGAAAGGGGCGTGCTTTGGTGGCGCAGGGGGTTAGCACGCCCCACATTTGGAGGCCCTAGACCCGCGGACGTCGCGGGTTCGACTCCCGGTTCGACTCCCGGTCCTGACGACCTTTGCCTTTGCCTCATGTCCTCCTTCAAAAATGGCGCCATTTTTAAATGTGCCTGCAGACACAGCTCCTGTCGTGTGCTGTAACTGCGAAATAATTTCCCTGCTGGGATGAATAAAGTAATTCTAATTCGCTAAACGCTTCTGAGAATGGCTGCAAACAGCATAATGAGAAGCATGTGCTGAAGGCAGCATGTCAGAAAGAGCAGAAGCTTCTTAAAGAAACAGAGGCCCAAATTTCAAAGCATCAAATTACGAACTCAAATTTCTTCAATGTTATATTTGATGTAGACAACATAAAAAAACTGGGTCTGGCCAGATTGATCTGGGACAGACTCTTCTCCGTCTCGCAGTCTCACTTCAGAGGTGGCACAAGCTGCATGAAGCTGCATCTTGCGCAGATGCGATGCGATTAGCAGCAGACTGCATTCTTTGATTGGCTCCTGATTTATGTCACCGCAAATATTTTTCACATGGAACAGCAGTGGACCAGTGGACGCGCTGGCTGCTATCAGAGAGCAGCAAAGTGTGGAGGAGCATAATTACGAAATGAAACACAAGCAGCGCTAGGATCACAGGAGTCAACTTTATTTAAATAGAAAATTGCAACCTTCCAAAATTTTGATTTAAAAAATATATATAAATTACCCCCTTTTTTGCCAAACATTAATTTAGGCACAAACCAAAAATGGCCTTTGGCAGAAATTGACTTGACCATTATTTTTAGGAAGGTGAGAAAATATGAATTTTGGGAAAATTGCTAACAAAATCTTTCTCGTTTTCATTTTGCTTTAAAATAACTTATGTAACAAGAATGTACTTCCCTGTTGGTTCTTAAGTTTGCAGTTTTTTAACCGTAGCTGAATAAGTCTTAATTAAATGTGCTTGACACTTCTATATTCAAGATACTTTTCTCAAAGTAAAAAAAAAAAAGTGACAAAATGATTTTTGCGTTGTGGACCAGAGTAGTTGTAACACATTGCACAGAGGGAATGTGCCTTACCCGTTAGGATTAGGTAGTTAACATATTCTATCAGAAATGAGACAGCTGTTCAAGAAACGCAATCACAACGAATAGCCACTCTATTCATTTATATCTAAAGGCCTTTCCCACAAAGAAAACTGGCTAGACTCCTACATGCTGTTTCTTTTCTCATATTTTTAGAGAGAGAAAGGGTTATTTATCTCCACACTGAATAGAGTTATTCAGAATTATTAACAGATTATTATTACATTAACAGAACATAAAATAAGAGCCCAGGTTAGCAGGTCCAACACAGCACTAACATACCGCCTACTTTCTGCCCGGCCGCACGCTTATAACAGTAACAATGGTCTTTTCTGACTGAGAAAGTGCTAAAACGCTTTTGACTGCACCGATTTATTTCATGTCAAAAATGGGAAGAATAAGAAATGCTCAAATTATTCTTTTGGTGGATTTCACTGAAATCCAGCTGGAGAACCTCTTGCCTAAATTTGTAAGAATCATTCTAAGAGAATGAGAGAGCAATAGTGTTGAAGTGCATGTTCACATAATTATTTCTCCACATAAAATCTTATGACTTACATTTCTTTTATTACATTGGGGAAGTTGGGTTGAAATCCAATAACACCGGCAGACATTGATAAATGTGTAATTCTGAAAGTCCCTGCTGAGGTTTTTTTGCGCTGCGGAAAGACGTGGATGTTGGGCTGAGCAAACAGGATTACACTGACCTTAATATCTGTCATATAAGGAAAGCCTTAAGCTTGTGTTTTTTTTAGACAAACTTTCAGTTCAAACTGACTAAATAAACTAATAAATACTGTAATACTGTGGGCGAAATAACAACTATAGAACAAATACAAAAACATGTTTGTTGCAGCGGATCTCGTCTTTCGGTAGCTCGTGGTAGTTTCATCAGTTTGTACTCTCAGAAAGTCTGTACAAATTGGCAAACTTACAACCGTAAGGCTTGTAGCCCAACATTCTTTGTTGTGAATTATGGTTGTAACTTTTCAGCTTCATTGGTCGATTACAAGGACAACTTGAAGTAATTCACCTGCGTGTACCAGCATGTTTAGCTGCTTTGTCTACTTCACTGTTATGGATGATGAATGAAGATTTAATCTAACTTTGATAGCTTATTTTGACTATGATTGTAAGTCTCTAAAGCTTCCAGAGACGTAAAGACCAGACCTGCAATATTCAATTATTACAATGATAATACAAGAGTACGTTAGTGAATCAATCTACTTTTGATAATCAGTTTTTGTGTTATTTGTAGCTCAGTACAGTGTAGGGTACTTTTCCTTCGTCTTTGATGAAAAATCCTACTACTAAAATCTGTTGCTTTCAGAAGCACGTAGTAGCTTTCTCTGGAGGTTGGTTACAGCCAAACTGCAAATTGTAGTTTTTGTTTTACCAATTGAAATGAGCAATCATGCAATGTACTCAATGGTTGCCACACATTTTGATGCTACAATTACTGATCACAAGACTCATCCCATTTCACTTTGGGTCCATGTTTAACAACAGCTGAAGCCAGAAATGTAGTTTCTTCGTCATGTAGCGATGAAGCAGCAGGGCAACAATGAAGTGTCAAAGTTTTTGCGGGGACGAGGTTATAGGAGTGTAACTATCGGGGGAAAATAAAAATAAAAACAATGCATTTCACAAAACTGCAAATAAGTTATTTAAAAATATACAGCTTCCTGCGTACTATTAGCTCACACTGCTTTACTGTAGCTCTCACTTAAGCACATCGCAATAAGCAATTAATCGATTAATTGCTTATTATAATTGCATGTTCAATTAAAATGAGCTCGATAATTTCCATTGTGGCGATTCATATTTTACGAAGGGCAATTTTGTTTACAGAAACATCGTAATCCATTTTATTTATGGTTTCCATTGTGTGTGTTTTTCATTTCCATTTTATTTAATGTTTTTTTTTTTGTTTGTTTGTTTGTTTTTATATCGGGATATTTAAAATATCTTCCGGTTCCAGTGGAAGGTGTTCTTCACAAAATTAAAGTTTATTGGTCTTTGAGAGGACAAACTTGTATTATTGTGCCATTTTCAAGATATTATTTTAAAAAGGTCTCTAAACAGCAATATTATTGTTTATCGCAGTAATTGCGGGGGCAATTTATCATCCAGTAGAATTTATTATCGTGGAAGGCTCACAGTTTTACCAAAAGTTGAAAATACAATCAGTTCTTCAGCAACACTGCCAGGACGGAGGCTAATAACAGAAACCTGAAGTGGCCTCGAACTTGTAGATGTTGTCTACACTCCACAGATGATTGTGATCATCACCAGAAAGCAAACCCTGCCGACCACCACCTAACATGTCCTCACAAAGCACCTTAAGAGCTCTTGTAGCCTATAAATCTTCTTTACATCATTACCCTCCGTTTGGGTAATCTGTTTTGGAACCCAGCGCCCCGTATGTTGTTTTTGTTCTTTTTTTTCCCCTAATGCAGTCAGATTCATTAAGGAATCCATCTGTGCCAACGAGGACTGGAAGTTCCTTTCCGAAGCCGTCACCCAAAGCCCAGGCAGGAGGAAATTAACAGGTCTCTTTGTGTTTGCTCAGTCTGTATTGAGTCATCACGGTGGGGGTATTTTTAGCTGTAGATTCCTGTCTGCCCCCCTCCATCCTACAGACAGCCCCCTTCATTGTTCATTAGAGAATATCATGTTCTGTGAGAACGGGAGAAATAATCAATGTCAAGTATCAGGCAATGATCAGAGACACGAAGTTCGGGAACCTCCTGTGCTGCTGGTCGCTGTGTGTGGCAGCAGTGCAGCATGCTTCCTTTGGTTGGGGAGGTTTTCATGGTGTTTTGTCTGCCACAGCTGCCTGGATCAACCATGTGCTCATTAAATGTTGAGCTTACACCCACACTGATACTGTGGCGGCTCAGGTTACTCCTGTGGGAGTACCTGCATTCCCATCCCAGGTCCCAAATAATTGCCAGGAATTAGCTGGAAACCAGTCAACCAGATAAAAACAGCAACAAACTAATGATTTTTATAATGGAAATGTGCATGGATCGCAACCTGTGCATCTAGAGCAGTCAGTTTGGGGCTTGCGTCCCTCCCACGAAGCCGCTCTGGAACTGCTACAGTGGCCAAGTGACCCAGTATCCTGTTTGCGAGGCGAGCAGAAATATTTCTGATTGTTGTACATCCTGTCGGCCAGTGATCTGTAGCACATGCAGCTGCCGGGCATTAAGACCTATTTAGCATGCATTGTTTGAACCTAGAAAGGATTTCTGTCACCACTGAGGTCATTTTCAATGCATGTTTGGAGTTGTTTGGTGGAACGAGTGTCAGAATGAGCGCGAGTTTATTGCAATTGGCAGTTCACGGTTTACATTCTCCTTGTGTCTCTTTATTAGCACCATTACTCACTTCCATTGTTTAACTGGAATGAAGTTGTGGCTTAATGTCACTTTTCCTATTAGCACGAAGAGTCTGTGCATGCCAATTGATCCTGCAGTTGTCATAGCAACATGAGCCACTAAACCTCTGCGCAGCTGTTGTTATGGAAGCCCTTAAACAGGTGGGGGGCTATTGAAGCGGAGGAATTGTGGGGGAACAGGTCCTTTGGTCCTCCCCTGACACCTTGACCCCAAAACTCCTCCAACCGAACCAAGATGGATTGAAGACGTCCGTCTGGAGGTTACCTGTTCCCTTATCAAACCTGCATACAACATTTAGGCAGGAAGTTGAGAATATTCAGTTATTCCTCTTGGTTTTGGGTGTGCAGAGAAACTGAACTGATCAAGTGAGCTTGCCTTACTCTTCTGAGCCTTTCATACAAATGACAAGAGCAACTGCATTCCAACCTGCATTAGGAAGAGGAACATTTAGATACACATTTCATCTATAAAGCAGCTCCCGACTTGTGGTTTCTTTAGATTTATTTAACTTCACCTGAAATTATGCAACTATAATTTCAACTGCAAGTGAAGTGATCCTATTACAGTGCTTTGCCTCACATTTTGTGTTCTTGGAGCCACGGATTTCAAAGCCTTTTATATGGAGTTTATGTGACAGACCAAGATCAAGTGGCTTTCCTACTTTTTTTAATAATTAAATTCAGAAAACTGGATTCAGTCGCCCTGGATCCGATACCCCTAAATAATACGTAGACCAATCAGCTCCATTCACAAATCGCCTAATTAATAATTCAGTCTAGTTCAGCTGTTTTTAGAGAATATTGGTGGACAAACAGACAGGTTAGGGAGAGTGCTGTGGCGCTTTTCGGGACTACTTTGTGTTGGTTGGTCACTTATATGTACAATGAAGTTTGGGGTTGTAATGTGACAAAATGTGAAAAAAAAAGAAGAAGGCACTGCAGTATAAGAAATGCGTAACCCTAAATAACTCAACAGGGACAAAACAATCCTGGTTGCAACATCTCTAATTGCAAGCAATTAGCAACCAGGCTGCTAATTGGATTGATAGCGACTTCAGTTGGACTTTCACACCTTCATGATTGTAATGGATTTAAGCCAACGTGTCGTTTTGTGCCAGAGTGGAAAAAGCAGAAAAAGAAAAAGTACATAAAAAAACTCTTTACAATAAACTAACATGCATCTGATTGCTGGCAACAAACTATTCAGTTGCTCATTTCTGTGAGTTTATGTTGGAGCAGAAAAAATTTTCATATAAATAGGTATTTAACCCTCAGTGTATGCAGAGGCGACGTTATCCACCCATTTCTAGGCTAAATAACTCCTGAAGGAGAAAAGAAACAACTTCAGCATCACTCTCCAGACCTTGAACATTTATTTTCATTTGAGAGAGAGAGAAAAAAAACCCACATTAATGTTTATTCATCTTGAGTTGCTTTCTCTAGCCCAAATCTTCAGCTTGTTTTTTCCCCACACTTTTCCTTCTTTTATATGTCTGATTCATATGCTGCTGAACTCATAGAGACAACATATCACACACGTTCACACTGAAAGAATTTTCAGCTCAACTGATATGAATGTGTGCGAGACGAAGCTGAACAGCCCATGAGGCCGAGGGAGTACACACCCACACACACACCCCCACGCCTACACACCCACACACACACACACAAACACCCCAAATGAAAGCTGAGCAATTGAGCTTCTTGGTGTTTTACACTTCCCCACAATGCGACCCAGAAATAAACAAATAGAAAAAAAATCGATATAATCTTAATCAATATAATGTTTAATACATATCCTTTTATCATAAAGTCTTCCAGCAGACAGCTGTCTCCTCCTTGGTAAATTAAATATTGGCCAATTACAATGTTGAATATTAAACTGATGTATTCTAGTATTTTGTTTGTCTCCAAGATATTTTCCTTAATATATGTTTTGCCAAAATAAAAAGATTAAACAAACAACAAATAGTATTATCCCACAAGCCAAAAGGCAAAAACCTGATGAATTAGGTTAACGATGGTGTTTCAGAGATTTCTTTGATATATTTTTACTAGTTTTTTTTGTATTTTTGCTTAGCAAAACTGGATATGATTCTAGTGACAGTGAAACCTTACATGACCTCGCCGTCGCCATGTGTGTTACATTTATCTGAGTTGCTGAATTGTTCTGGGTTTTGGTGTGTTTGGGATCTTTCATTTGTTAAAAACTCTGCGTTATCCAAGTTGGGATCATGTAGTTGCTGTTGTGAGAGGAATTTAAAAACTCTGGATGTGTCCTTCTTCATTTTACATCCACTTTGTGCTATTTTCCAGAAAAACAAAGCCTCAGCATAATGCTACTTCCACCATGTTTGATAATTAGTGGTGTTCTTTGGTTGAAAGACTCGCTTTGAATCTTTCAAACATTCTTGATCTCATTTGACCATAAACCTTTTTTTTTTGCCCCCACGGCATTTGACTTGTCCACAAAGGTGTTCCAACAGGAGAACAAACACCAAACTGCTTTTGCGGTGGATGAAGTAGGCAAGCATAAAGTGTCTGTAAAGCTCTGACCTGAACCCGATTGTAAATTTATGGATAATGCCTAAAGGCGAGTCTGTGTCAAGAAAGCAGCTCATCTAAATGAAGCATTTATGTGAAGAAAATATAAAATATCCAGACAGTCAGAGTTTCCCCGAGACTTTTCCCGTGGCTTCAAAAAGTGGTTTCACTACAACTGTAAAACATTTAACCACACATTTGTTGGGGTATGTTAGCCAGCATGTATACATTTGTGCCTGTGTGGATTAAAGGACACACATCATAAACTCAAACATGTTTCTACAAACTCAGTGTGGCATTCATCCCCACAATGAGTGGATGTAAACCTCAGACCAGCACTGTGTGTCCCCAGGTCTACTTGTGTGGAGGCAGTGCGAGCGACGCGAAGCAGATTCAGGAATGCTAATGTTTCCTCTGTGACTTCTGTTAGGAACACAGTGATTAGACCTCCAGCCCCCCGGGGGGAGCCCCTCTGTGCCCTGGCTCCTGCTCTGATTTACTCTGATGTGGACAGGAAGGTCGGCTCTGTCCCTAAAGGGTCATGGATAAGAACAGTTGAAGATTTTGGTGTGTGTGCGTGTGTGTGTGTGTGTGTGTGTGTGGTAGGTTTCAATAGACGGAGGCACTTCAGTAGGATCTCAGGCAGGGGTCGGAGGGATGACAGAGGGAGGAAGGGGCTTAGGGAGGACTACGGAAAGGATTACGGAGAGACTAAAATGTTTTCTTTGTGGCTGAAAGAAACCTTAGAAATTCTTCTGCACAGCCCTGCTCACATTTGAGTGGCCCTTTTCCAAAGACACCACATCGGGGACTTTTCTTTTTCTTTATCTCTAAACTTTGATTACTGAATCTTAAACCCTAAAAAAATTTTGAAATGAGACAAATAGAAATCCCAAAGGTTCCATTTGTATATGCACAGTTCTCCTTGATAGTAACTATTCAATTTAAGGAGGTATGTCGACCCTTACAAAAAAAATCCCATGAAATTCACATGTGATTTTCATGTGATTCACATGTGCTCGCATGTGAATTTCATTTTTGTAAGGGATGCATCAATAAACATGAGCATGTCCAGTTTCTGACAGATTTCCACATACCTTCTCACATTCTTATAGTTAAAAATCCAAAAGAATTTTCTAGTTTTCCCAAAAACCAATATGAAAATTACCTAAAATATATATTTTAACCCCGCCCCCCCCCTCCCCTCACACACACACAACCCTCCAATACCCTCTTGAAATAATCCAAACTCAAAAATGTTGGAACTGTTTTCTTATAATCTCCACCGCCTCTATTTTAGTCTCCCCTCCTGATCAGCGTGGGGCCTCTGGTCATACCCAGCCACCGCACACACAGAGCAGTCCCCACTGAGATGTGCAGGAACTGGTTAAATACCAACCCTTCAGAGGCTCCGTGCTAGCAGATTGCAGGAGGTGGCAGCGTGCTGTGAGGCCCGGCCACACTCCCACTGTTCAAGTGGAGCTCTAAGCGAAAGATCAGGTGTCCGGCCCTGAATGCTCGATTGAACTTAAATCTTTTACATGTGCGCCACGACTTGCTCACCATGTGGCTCAAACGTGGCCAGCCTGGCAACCGCTCAGCCGGGCCTGAGTCTGACTGACCTCCATGTTTTCACAAATTTCATTTGAAAGTTATGGAAATATTTTGGGTTTGATCATTTGATTTACTTTGTTTAAATAAAAATCCGAAAACATTTTGAGAACTAAGTCACATGATCCTTTGTTTTATGGGGATAACGTTTTACTGTCCGAAGGAAATTTCTTTTCCTTAAGCCAGAGATGGAAAAATCCAAATTTTGTGGCATATTTTCGATCTATGGAAAGCGTTGAACTGCCGATATTGATCTCCGCTGTTTTAGATTACATAATCCACATTAGCAGAAGATAAAAGAAGAGTATTGAAAGCATTTTTCCTGATCTTTCTGCCATAAGTGATTAATTATTTAGCTCATGAGCTGAGGTGACGTAACATGTTGTGTGTGTGGATATGTGATTATGTGTAAGAGAGAGGTTGCTTTAAAACTGGCTGTACTGTGTTTTTAGAACAAAGACAATGATCTGGGAGTTCACATTTGAAACTGCGTCTTATTTTAGCAATTAGCATAGCTAGCGTTACAAAAACATTGGCCTCTGAATTGAATAAGACTTCCCGAAAGGTTGGTTAAAAAAAAAAAAAAGATTTTTAAAAAATTACTAAATCAATCCTAATAAATCAACTTTTTCATCACAAGTAAGATGGTTTTTTTTTTTACTTAAATGTTCATCTCTAAAGCAAACCTAGACAAATCGGGCAACAGTAAGTGAAAGTGTTTATGAAAGGTATGTTCCTCTTTGTGTGTTTTTAATAAATTTAGAGAAATATTTATTTAAATTTTACAGTACTGACAAAAAGAGTAGACACTCTGGTGAAGATTTAATTCCGACTGTTGAATCTATCAATACCTTTCACAATTACTTGCTCTCTGTGAACCCAATAGCAGTATGTTTGATTGCATTGTTACAGACTTGCAAGCCTTGATTCTCGCAGTAAGTTAAAATAAGAGATATAATTATAACTTATAAACAGGCGAACCTTTGCATCTTTTCACAGGCTGTGACCGGAGATTCGGATGTTTGGTGCGGGCCAGCTGAATGTAAGTCATCTGTTGCCTTTTTCTTGAGCAATCTTTGATTCTACACTTTACTAACAACATCGTAGTACGTTCAGTAACCATTAAATTTACTTTGGACTACCACGTTTTTGAAAAGAGCTATAATCTGTAAAAGCTTACATATGTACAGAATTAAAGATTGTCCTGCTGGGACTCAGTTAAACCAAAATATCATCTTAATCGTGGTTAATTTGCTCCCTTTGAACTGGCACTTCAGTTTAAAAAAAAAAAAAAAGATTCAGTCAGCAGCAAACAACACAATATCTACTTTAGCATGAGGACGGGTGTGATCTCTTTCTCTTAAAGCTACTGCCACTGCTTCTTGTCTTCAAAGTACCTGTGTCATATTTGACGTGCTTAATAGCTGGTGAGTGTTGGAATGAAGGGCTTGGACTTCTGCTGTGTCCAGACTGCAGGTGTTTCATCTGGTGTTACTTCATGGTCTTGTTTTATTTTTCCTGTCTCAAATGACCATGTGTGAATAAAATCTTAATGCTTTAGGAGTAAAGTAATGTATACCAACGGAGAAGTCCTTCTGCCGCTAAAATCTGATATGGCGCCATTTTGGTTTACATTTTGTGAAGCAGGAAGTTGCGTTGGTCTTCTTCAGAGGTTTAGTGGCGATTCCTTTGGTAGTTCTTGGTGCAGCGCCGCCACAGGAGAGGTGAGGAGCAGGTTTTTCAGTTGGAGTGGCTCCTTTAACGCAGTGCAGCGTGAATGCGAACGGGACGAGCTGAAAATGTAATAAATGTTGCAATGTTTGAAAAGTTTTTGAAAATACCTAGTATTCTTTTCCTGTTCCGTGATTCAAATAAATAAATGATATCAAAGAAACAATATTTCTTTGATTCAGAAAGGGGGCAAACTTTTAGATTTTTTACTCCTTTATTATTAGCATATCGATACACCAATGCTTCAACTATTTGGTCTGTTTTAAGCAAATCACAAACACAATCACATTATTGCTCAGGCAGTTATTGAGTGATTGATATTTCCTTTTTCTAAAGCTGTTGTATCATGTAGTTTTCTAATATGTTTTGTACATAATAGCTTTAATCAGCATATCCTTCAAGAGAGTGTCTCCTCCTTTAGTATTTTTATTGTGAGCTGTTTTCCACCTCTGCTCTATTCGGCCAATAAGCAGTCAGTTGAAAAAGTGCTAAATTGTTTTCTTGGAGGATTTGAATATTAATGGCCGTCCCTGTGGTTCAGACTGAATTAAGCCTTCAAATTTAAATGTCTTCTGGTCCCTCATGTTGGCACCTAATTGCAAATTGAAGGACTGAAAGCACACAATTTAAGCTCTGGCTAAATGAGAAATAATCTCCAAAGAAAATCAGGGATGGGCTTTTTCAGATCCTACAACCTTGTGAGCAAAAATAAAATCAGAAAGGAATTATTTTTTGTTTTTATAATTGTGTACCCCATAAACTTTTGTAGAAAATAAAAAGCGAAAGTAATATTTTTTTTTAACAATGGGGAAGTGTTTATTTGTAATTATTTATAACTGTATGTTTCATTTACAGTCATGGATGAGCGAGCTGGTTTGGTCTATCTGCCTTCTTAAGCATTCATGATGGTGATGCGGTTGTTGTGCAGGGACTGCTAATATATACACATTTGGTACTTGGAAATAAAAACTGTCTACCTATATAAAGTCTGGTAATCTTCTTGAGTCTGGAAACTCCCCATTGCTCTCAACATATGGCTCTTTTTTTCTACAGAATACAAGTAAACCTCAGAACAAGTGAACCCAGGAGTCCATTCTGTAATCTTAAGTGTCCAACATACTCAGGCGCACTTCACTTCGCGGATGTCCACACGTACTCGATGAGGACTCAAAGTGGACGTCCGCCGGACACGTCTGAACGAAGGTCAATTTTTACGACCGCATAGCCAGTGTCCCACAATAAACTGCTTGGCAGGAGAAAGCGTTCGCTTTGGCTGTTTTGTATGTGACACCGAGCTGATAAGGTTGAGAGTCGGGCTCAAGGACGCGCTGCGTGACTGCCACCGTCTGTGCCACACTGACAGGTGTGTGGTGGCCAAACATGCAAGTATCCCTTTTGGATTGTGGAAAAAGAAGGAATTTGCCACTAGAAATGTAGGCAATGGGTACGCTCAACTAAAAAATTCTCAACCGACAATGGACTGTGCGGTCGGAGTCCATGCGGCTCACAGAATACTCACAGTACATGTGTGGGAGTCATAGCACCTATGAGGACAACCTGGAATCATGCGGTCAGAATGCTAAAGTTGGTTTTGTTCACTTTAAATTTCATCCAGTTAAGTTGCAATTTACAACAAAAAACAAATAGAAAAACAGATTGCAAAGTCTTGTTGTCTGCAGCCTGAACTATGTATTATGTGAATTTGGACAAACATAGACTGTTACAGACATATTTTCAGAATCACTCCTTTAGATTCTTTACTGGAATCTAAAGGATTCCAGTCCTTTAGACTGGAAACAATTTCCTACTCTACAGTATATGACATGTCTTTACTAAAGTCAAGCTATCTCTGTTATTCTTATACAACGTAGTCCTTTAACTCAATTGTAATTCAGTCCTTAATGCTAATGGCTCTTTAAATTGAATTTTTTTACTTCAAACTTATAAGACCACGTAGACAACATACGGCTGTCGTTGGTTGATAGTCAGAGGAGGCCTTGTAAACTAAGACATTTGTGTTTTCCTCCACACATTCCCAAATAATCACACAGCTTGTCTCCTTGTCCTCTCAGCCCCCAAGTGTTCCCCACTCTTTCCCTGCGTCTCCTCTCTCAGAATCTCCACCATGATTCTCTGCCAAGGATTGTTTTACGCTTAATTTTGTTAGACTTAATGAGATTTTACTAATTAAATCTCCTCCTGGTTGGAGACCCCCACTTCCTCATTTCCTAACATAGCCCCTCCTCGTCCCCCTTTCCAGTTAAAATCACTCCAGCTTTCTGAGAGATTGCTCAGCAAGCTATTTTATTTTGCACAACTAAACGTCCTGCTTTTTCTTTAATGAACAACAGCAACAGTGAGTTGTAAAAGCTGAGGCCAGTTCCATGGTGGGATTCTTCATTTTGTTCCAAGATACTCTGGTGATCTTGTGATTGTGGCTGAATTTTCAGATCTGATTTGGTTTGGAGAGATAAGAAAACATTATGAGCACAGTAGGCTGACCAAAACTAAAATCTACATCAGGTTTGGTCACTACTCTGTGTTTGTCATTGTATGACTCAGTTTATGTGCCTTAAATGTACTTTTACTTAAGCTTGAAGCACACAGGTCAGATATTGTAAAGCTAAAATGTTCTCTTTTAATAATCCCTGCGTTAGTTGAAGGCCAGTGCTAAAAGGGAAGTGCTGAAGGGTGGGATCAAATCACTTCAAGCAGTAAGGTCTCGGAGGTCACTGCTGACAACAGCCGCTTGCTCTGCTATTGTGGACCCTGTGGGACTCTCACACTGACTATTGTGGGAGCTAGCCTCCTGTTTCCCCCCTTTCAGTCCTGGATATCCAGTGCCAGGGCTCAGCGCCTCGGCCAAAATGTCCATTATGCACCTCCTCACGTACCCTTTTATTTTTGTGCACACTCATACACACCGCTCAGTACAAGAAGCATCTATGCCGTGGCCCTCTTGTTTGGGTGAGCAGGCAGAGTGCCCATTTCAGATGGGACTCCTTTCTTCTTGAAGGCTCATGCCGATCAGGTTTCTGCCACCTGTCAGTCAGCTTAGCAGGCAGGGAAATGGTGGTGGGCAGTAGGAGGGAGGGGGTGGGGTGCCATGGCAATATGGCACCGTGCCAGCATCCTGCCTGTTGTTTCAGCTTACTCAGAGCCTCTAAGATTGTGCAATGATTCCTGAACTCATGCGGTCGAAATGTTCCCCATCCATCCTTACACACCAGGGTTCTTGACCCCTCCAGATTTCTTCTTCAGTTTTTTTTTACACTATTTCTGATCATCAAATTGTTTTTTAATAAAAATGAAATAGCAGTTTCCAAACTGCAATTTCATCAAGCTATCCAACCTGATGCTATGTGAGAAAGTATAATGTTCTCCTAAAGTCAATAACTGGAACACGTGATATATCGGTATTGACATCGGTCCGATAAACTAAAAATGTGCCCATACATAAATATATATACATACTGTATATTGACTGTTATAGCAATATCAATTTCGGATATTGATATTGACCCAAATTTTCATATCGGTGCCTCCCTCTGGTTTTGATTACTTTCTGTGTCAATAGTGTGACTGCAAACTATGTGAAACTATGTGAAAGACCTTCTAGGGGACATGTCCTGAGAAACTTTGCCTGACCTTTTTGTGACACGGCTTCCCTTGAACACTTGATGTTGTTCATTATGAGCCTCACTGTGTGATCTCTCCATCACCCTCGCTACCTCCGTGCCTATCTGTTGTCTCCTAGTCCACTCATATCAATTTCTGCCTCAGAAATAGTGTCTACCCCACCAATCCTAATTGTAATTATGTTGATTTAACTTAAACACATGCAGCTCCCTCCATGCTATCTGAATGGGAGCTTATTAGTTGGAATATATTTTTTATTTATTTATTCCCATTTCTCAGGGTCCCTGTCGGCATTTCCAATTACTCTTGTCGTGCGGCTGTAATTGCCTCCATGCTAATGGCCGCCAGACAATCGTGCTAAATGAGGTGAGGCCGAGAGGCTAGGAGCCTGACTTCATTAAGAGCTAATGGGATTTTATAAAGGGGGCTGCAGACCCATCTCATCAAAAACAGCAAGATGGAGGGAAAACAAAACAGATGGAGGGGGAGAGCCAAATCACAACCAAAGTAACTTAGCCCGCTTCTCTTCCTGTCACTCAAGCAAAAAAGAAAATCATACTTTGCTATTAAAGAACGATACATAACTGTAAACACAAAGCCACTTAAAACCTCTATCCTGACCTAAAGTGGAAAAATTGATGCAGTGCTTTAACAGATCTGGACCGTTCAGCTGAACGTAAACAAGTTATTATAATGTGCCTCACGACTGGGCAGCAACCCCTTACCAGCAAAGTAGCAGCAAAAGACAGAAGAACTGTAATGTTTTTTTTCTGCAGCGTGGACAGTCCTGGCCAAGTACTCCCACATTATTCACACATTATTTAGACAGAGGCAGAGCTGAGCAGCACAGAAATAGATGTGAATGTGGGTTCTTTTACACAACAGCCTGTTCCGAAATCAAAGGCAGTGATCCAAAGTATAAATCTGTGCAGGTTAAATGAGAAGTGCAAGCAGAAACCGCTCAGGTCAAGACCAACAAAGCGGCTAAGACATGTTTGTTGCATATGCATAATGCATTGTTGTGTATGACACAAAACCAGAACACTTTTAAAACCAGACTCTATCACAGCAAGTCACTCATTGTGTACTTAAGAACCAGAGCAGGTTCTTTTACACAGTGAAGTAATGGTGTCAACATTTCGACTTTTATTCTTTCAAATTTATTTCTGAAACTAATAATATAGATGTTTTCTTTTCGTTTTTTTTTTTCTTTCTCCAATAGACTTTAATGCTTTGCCACACATTTTTGTCTTATCTTCATGGCTTTTCTGATATTTTATTAATATCTATGTAATAGTTCTGTTAGAGCCTTTGAAAAAAAAATCTCTCAACTCACTATAGGTTTTGAGATTTGTATTAACTATATTGTTGCTGAAGATTTCTTTTACAGACGAGGAAACGTTTCAGAATTCGTTTCTTGTTTGTTCATAAATACATTATTCTCCATTGTAGCTAAATCCTTGTATGACTGTTTGCAACATAAGGTAGATTTATTGCTGTTATATTGTAGGGAATAAAAGCATAAGGACCTTGACTCTTTCTTTAGGAGTGACGGATGGACCTTTCTGTTTTCACATGATGTTCCAACAAGTATAATACGGTATAAGATTTCTAAAACAACAACACTGAAGCAAATAGTAAAATAAATTGGGCTAATCTACATCTAAAATAATGACGATTTCCTCTTCAGCGTTAGTCCAAAATGGAAGACAATGATCTACTTCAGGGAGAACATACAAATACAGTTGGCTCCAAGGGAAATATGGCACTTCAGGTCTGAAGCATTGTACTGACAAATTTGTGTCAGTCATACACTGACGACACAGTAGAGGTGAGAGTGAACACATAGTTACACTTTCAAGGTTTTACACATCTGCTCATAAAGGATAGGCCGATTTGTCCAAACCTCTGACTGGTACCGGCCCTGTCTGCATCATTGTTTTTTGCTTTGTTGGTATAGTTCTTGAGCCAAAGTCCAGTATTGGCCATAGTGTGTGATGGACATGCTTTGAAAGTTGTTCTCTGATCTACTGTTCCACATACTACTCCACACAAGTGTGTTTTTACTGTAGGTAATATGGACAGTATGCTGTGTATGATTAGTGGTTTGAATACAGTCTTTACTGCACAGTTTTGCATCAGTATTTCTTAGCCTTCGGGTTTCTCCATTACCTGTAATAAACATAAAAAAACATTGCGATATTTTATTTTAAATGTCTAACCAAAGGATGTTGTTGGTAAAACGCAACCAAAGTAAAACAACGACTAAAGATCAACGACATGAATCATCAAAATGACAGAGTTGGCCTTTCTGATGAGTTTATCTCCAGATTAGGGATGCGTGGCATTGTGCAGTTCCTGATATTCAAGAGGCCATTGTTGCATGACAGATTGGGAGTTATGCTGATTATAACATGATAATAATTATGATCATCGTGGATCTTTATAAGAAGAATTATGTTTGTGACAGCTCAAAAAGTATACTTACTTAGGCTAAATCCCTGTTTATGTTATTGCTCAACTTGTCCCTTGAACAAACTGTATCTTCGTTTTGTCCATGCCTGCTTCTCTTTCTTACTCACAGGCAATTCAGTTTATTTTTGAAAACTATTTCCATTTATTACTGTTCTAATCCCTGTTTGAGCCTATTATATTTAATTCAATTTAAAGAACTATGAGTCTTAAACAAACAAAAATGATTTATGCTTTAGTTGGAGTTATATAAATACATTTCACTACGGTAGCCTCTGAGTGCACAATAGGAAATGACTTTAACTCGTTGTAAAAAGTGGGTACAAATTGATAAGAAACGACCAAGAATTGAAATGCATAAAATAGATAAATAACCAGCAACACCTCCCACCCCCAAAAAACAAAACCAAATAGGAGGGTTTAATAGGAAGAGGATGGTTTAAAATGGAGGTTTGTTGGAGAGTTCTTCTTTTAAAGGTGAGTCCATATTATCTCATGTTTGTTGGTTCCTAAAGCATTTTTTTAAAGCCAGATTTTCTTTGACAGAATTTTCGTTGGACATTATTGGACTCATCTGATAAAACGTACACCTCACTGTGAGGAGTAAAATTAATAAACCTGAATTTTGTTGTATATAGAGCATCTTGAAATGACTTGCTGCTTTTGTATCACATGAATAAAGGATGAAATGTGATGTGTCTGTCGAAATAGCAAAACTTCTTCCCTGAGTCACCTTTTTCCACCAGACTCTTCCTGAAGAAGTGTGAGACAGATGTGTGTAATCATCGGGGCTGCGGGGTGTTTTTGTCCCCTAATTTGCTGTCCATCTGAGCTGCCGGGATGGTGGGACGACGGTTGCGGTTTAAGGCTCGGCCGTGGCAGAAACAGCTGTCCCACAGCTGCTATCTCTCCGGCTTCAGAAAGGGAGGGGGAGTGGGATCTGGGGTTGAAAAACAGTCCCAAACCTCCTGGGTCAGAGCCCTGGTATGGCGGTCTCCCTGGCAACTGGAGCTGATGGGCGTGTGTGTGTGTGTGTGTGTTTACTGTATGCGTTAGCAGGGAGCAGAGTTTAGTCAGAGAGTGGAAAAACTGAAGGTTAAGGTTGCAGATCCCTGCTTCACTTTATCTGTGTTTCACTTTTGCAAATGTTCCCACTGAATGTTTCCTTGAGATAACCTGGAACTAGACCGAATCTTTCCCAAACCGACTAACAAACAGCCGCAGACCAAACCACACCGGGGTGCGCTGGGTGCGCTATCGCTCCCTGTTTTTCTTAAACAACTCCCTGAGCTGAACACGAGGGAATGTGAATCTCCCTGAGACGGCGAGGGGAACAGAGAGGGTTTGGGTTGGATGAGGAGAATGTGTGAACTGTGGCGATGAATGGGGAAGCGGGGAGAACGGGAAGATAAATGGGGGGAGAAAATGGATATGGAATAATACTTGGCTTTGGACCAAAAAAAACTCCAACAAAATAACAGCTGCCATCTTTACTCCGTCAACCTTCCAGAGCACCTCTCGACCCCGCCGGCATGACTTCTTTTCTTACTACTGCGTATGACATACTATCATGATTTTACTAGAAATTTACCACTTTAACACATCAAAATTTCTCCCTGTTTTAGCATTTCCATTGACTTTTAACTAATTACGGTAGTCTATAACATTTACTCAAAAAAAACTAAATTACGCCTATTTGTTTATTTATTTTACCAGATATAGTTAGATATACCCTACCTTCCCAGTGATACGGCAATTAGTTGGTCGTGTAAATGATCCCGTTCTGTGAATTCTCACACTTGAGATAATATTGCCCACCAACCTTCTGTGCAAACACATTCAATGAAGCAAGTTTGTGGGGAACACAGCGGAGGCCATCACAATGGGCCTGCGAAACAAAGGGACAGTAACAGGTGTTAGCTGTGACACATGAGGAGTCAGTGTGCTTTGGATGGTCAAGGTGTGAGATGCCTGTATGAAGCTTTTTCTATTGACATCAGCAGCACATCGGGTGGTTGGCACCGAGCGCGTCTCAGTTCAAGTTGCATGATGTCTTGTAAAAGTGTACGTTCTTCAGCTCTCTGGGATTGTTGGTACGTCCCTAATGGGAAGTCTCATTGGAGGAAGACATGGGAAGGTATGTCTACCAAAGTCGGATGACTTAATAAGTGAATCGAGACTCAAACATGGATTGTCCCATGATTAAACTCACCAGACAATGTTGTATTTTTATTTTTTTTTTCATTTACGTCTTCAAAACGAAGTTCTTTTAGAATTAATGTTAATGTTTTTCTGGCATGTTTGACTATTTCTGTAAACAGTTGTTGAGAACAAATAATTCTGTGTTTTCCTTTTATCTCTTTTAGCTAGTTGCTAAGCTAAAGCTAAAAGAAATGGCATGTCAGGAAACGCTCTCAAAGCTAAGATTACAGGATACTAGGAGCTAGGTAACGACCTCTTTGGGGCGTAGCTCAGATAGAGGGTAACAAAGGGAATGGGAAACTCTTGTGGGACGCCAATTTGAGGTGGCATGTGAAATGGACCAGCAGTATTTTGGTATTATTAAATGAATAAATGAGTCAGTGAATTCAACTCACTGACTCTTCTGTAGCTTCATACATCAAGAACTCAGCATGGAGAACGGATAATTCTCCACATTGTCAAACATCTAATTGATATGAACATGCACTTTTCTAGCACTAGAGTGACCTCAGAAAGTTAATATTAGGTTTCTGAAAAATTTGAACCAGCTGATGCTCAGTAACTGAGAGCATCCAATATGGATTCGTCTTTAAGAACTATGATATAGGAGGACTCAAGAAAATGCTGAAAATACTTTTACCTAGCTGAAAGTTAGCACACGGAACATTTAATTTACAAAAAAATGACTATTGTCTATGTAGAAGCAACACCATAAAACTGTGTGAATTTTCTTTATAGGAATACTGTCATTCTTTCTTTTAAGTTTTATTTTTAAGTAGAAACATTTTTATCAACGTGAGACAGAAGTGAAGCCAATAAAGTAAATACAATACGGTGGGTAACACAAAGCTTTTGTGTTTTTGGAGACAGACTTATGCAAATAAGAGAATGTTAGGTCATGTTGGGAACGTTGAGCTGACTGAGCAGCCGACGCCTGCTAACCCAACTCTCTATGTTGTCACATGTCGTAGTTTTTTTGGACATAATAAGTGTTTTGTTGTTCAGCAGGGAATTCTGCTTCTGCATTATCACTATATTTATAAATTTGATTATTTGAAATGATAGTTTTACTGATGCATGCTAATGTAAGCAACCATTGTGCTTGAGCTTCTTGTAATGTAGCAAACCGTCTTAAGAAAACAATTCAATATTTCATAATTCATGAAATGATAATTAATTAAAGTAATTAATTACAGATTTCTAACTAATAACGGTTAAAGTGTTTATATTGCACCATTTTTTTTATTTTTTAGTATTTATTGTTGGAAAAATTAGCCGCATTCTTAATGCACACGCAAAATTGGAGATTTGAGTATTTGTTAGAAGTGGGCCTTGTAGTTTTCATAGGACAGTGATCTGTTGCCATAGAAACACCCCTGAAAAGGTCAGTGCTGAGGGTTTTCTTTATTAAAAAATAAAATTATATATATATATATATAATAGGGAGGCCCAGAAACAACTAAAAGCATTATTCTTGCCCATTCTTCTACATTTACCCACCAGCACAGTCACACACACACGCACAACACGGCTGCCACCAATTTTTTTTTTACATTGATAAAAAAAAAAAAAAATGCAGGATTTAAATAGTGCAATTACATGGCTGCAAATGGTGAGAGCCCCCTCACTGTATTATTATTATTTCTTTATTCTCTTTTGAAGTCGGGAATTGAAAAGGGAGAATGGTGGACAGCCTGTGCAATGCTTGAGCTTTGTGTTTCGTTGTAGATACGTCGCCCGCCTGCCCCCTCAATCATTGGCAGCTCCTTCCTCTCTCCCCTCCCTCTCAAGTCATTTTAATTAAGTCAGTCTCACTGGCATGGAAGGCAAAGATAATTGGAGAGGGTTTTTGGATGCCATTTACTCTAAATGACGCCTGTTTCTTCCCATTCTCTCAGTTTTTCTCCACTCCCACAGCTTCCCCCCCCCTCCCCGCCGCTTCTCGTCTCCTGGCAAAGAGTTACCTATCTTCCTCCTCCTTTTTCTCTTCTTCTATCTTATATTCAAATGTGAAATATGGATTAACCTCTTCTGTGTGGCTCAGGGGACATCTTCCTGTGAATTGCAAATTTTGGCCAACATTGCAATTTATTTGAAATGGCAAATCAGGCAAAGCAATTTACTGGAAATGAGGAGCTTCTTTGAACTCTCCCCCTTTGAAAAAAGTTTGTGGATTTTCATTGCATGAAGAGCAAAAAAAAAAAAAAAAAAAGGAACTCCTATAGAACTATTCCCTTTGTGCTTTTAAAGAAAAAACTATTCTGAGAAACAAAACGGGCTTTGATTTGCTCCTTATTTTTGTGAGTAAATGCCTTTCTATAGCTTCTGAATCTGAAGTTGATCACACAGAAAGACACGAACACAGAGATTACCTGGAAGAAGCATTTGCGTTCATCAATGTTAACTACTTTTTAAAAACTGTCTGTAACTGTGCCCTTTGTTCAGACGGATTTCCGTCATAGAGCTCATGCTTACGTTGCCAGGGACAAAAAACAAAACATTAAACCTTCTCCATTGCTGCTGGGATTTCCAGTGGGCATACTCATATTGGACATGGACAAGCTGGACCTCTATATCATTGTTTCTAATGATTTCTGACTAGAATAAAAGAAAGCACCACAAACAGTTAAAAATGTTCACGTGGACCACCTTAATTTCATTGTCTATTTCTTAGTATCGTGCCCCATTTTCAGATAGATTCTAATCTCCAGTCAATAAAAAAACAACAGAGTCTTCCTTGCTGGTAGACATGAGCGCTGATTATGTTGTAAAATGGGAGATAAAATTGGAAAAAATGCAGAGCATCACCGACCACCCGCCATGTTTCCAGCCACCATGTTGTTTGCCTCCCAGCAATGTGGATAGAGTAAAACAACAGTGTACCCATGCCTAGCAGTGGGAAGTATGTAACTGCTGTCTGATAGGATATCATCATTTATAGCTGGAGACCTCAAGTTTGGGCCCGGGCAACTTTTTTTTCTTCTTTTTCTGGTGTCTGTCATGCTCTGAGATAGACTGGTGACCGGTCCAGGGCGTCGGCTCACCTCTTTCCTAATGACGGCTGGAGATGGGAACCAGCAAACCCTCTGAATGGATGCAGACCCTCCTATTCAGCTAGTTTGTTCGAGAATATGCTCTGGGTTGCTGTTTCTACCAGCGTGTGGAGCAACACTCAACTTCAGGGAGCAATATATGCATGAACCAAGAGGTGATAATTGACAGATATTCTGTAAATATCTTGGATAGTGATCAGATTTCTGCAACCCTAATTTTCAGATCTGTGCCGATCTGGTAAACATTATTTATCTCGTCCCAATACTGCATTTCTTTTACAATATGTAAAGCTACTTTACATATTGTCTTTTGTAGTGCTTGGAATCGTAAACTTTAATTAATGTGAAAAATAAAATGGTTTGATTGGGTGCAACTTCTTAGCTGAGAAAGGAGACCTCTATGCCACTACAGCATTGTTTAGGTGGTAATATTAACATATTACATCTCTGTGAGACCTTGGAATAAAGGGTTGCTCACTTTGGAGATCTGCTGCTGATTCCATTATTCACCCAAATGTCAAGAGTTGTTCATCAGAATTTTGCTGGAGCTTCGTGAAGCTTCGACCTGCTGATTTCTAAAACGAGAGCAGGGTTTTGTTCAGCCTACCTGAAATTAGAACGCTGTGAACACCACTGAGTATCCACACAAACGCTCCGCCACGGTATGGCGGAGCACTGTAGGGGTTTTAAAAGTCTAACTTATTAAAACCATAGTGTACTTTTTTTTTTTTTTTCATTTTTGTGTTTGTTTTTTTTTACCCCTCCAGGGGGTCTTTTGTGGGCTCTAGTGTGCCTTGTACAATAGTAGGCTGACAGGAAACGAGAGGGGGGAAGACATGCGGCAAACGTCGTCGGGTCCGGGAGTCGAACCCGCGACGGCCGCGTCGAGGACTCAAGGCCTCCAAATACGGGTCGCGCTAACTGCTACGCCACCACGGCACGCCCACCATAGTGTACTTTTATGTCAGCAACAGGCTCAGTCACTTATTATTTTTGTTTGGGAAAGAGGCAAATTCATGCCTCCCTGTTAAAATTCAGTGCGTGTTGCTTTGCACAAATGGAAATTTCACATTGAGAGTTCAAAAAGGCTGACAACATTTCCAGGATCAGTATGTTTCATCACTGAAGACGATACGAAGCTCCAAATGATAAAAGGGGACAAGTTTTTATCATCAAAAAGTTGAACGTGGGAGAGACTCTCATGCTGCAAGAGAGTCTCTCCCACTCTATTGCTCTCTGGCAATGTTTTCTCTTTGAGTGAAAAAAAGTGTATGAATGGCCAAAGAAAACTTTATATAAATCATGCAAAATATTTAAATAGGATATTTATTTAATTATTTTATGTATTTAATAGCGATAACGTAAATGTTATTTTTATTGGAAGATTAGGGAGAGGTGAATCTAGATTATAATCATTTTAAAAATGTCTCACCTCTGCGTTGCAGCTTATACACTGTCTATGAAAAGTATTCACCCCTGTGGATCCTTTAACATTTTTGTTGCTTTTATAAGTCAGTGATGAGCCACACAATTTTGTTTGTTTTTTTGACAAAAACGACAACAACAAAAAATTAAAGCTGCAAGCAGCCTCGGGCGGCCCTCGCAGCAAGCGCCGCTCCGGCCTATTGGCCACCGCGGGGGTTCCGGCCACCGCAGAAGCTCTCGCATGGTTTAGGGCGAGCTTTCCAAGGAAAAAAACGGCACTTCCTGTTCCGAGGGGGCGGGGCTTAGATGACGTCATAATATGATGACGTAGGATCGACGGGCCTCCCACCAGGATCACTCAGGCCAAGTTTGATGCGGCTCGGTCAAAATATGTGGAATGTAGAGGCAAACGTATACGAACGGCGTTGCCGCCATTGAAAACTCTTGGCACTTTAAAGCAAGCGAGACCAACGTCCTATCTGTCATCCAACACAGAATCACCTTGATTAGGTCAAGAGAGCCATAAACGGAGCTTTCCAAGTAAAAAAACGGCACTTCCTGTTCTGAGGGGGCGGGGCTTAGATGACGTCATAATATGATGACATAGGGTCGTCAAGGATCCCACCAGGGTCACTCGTGCAAAGTTTGGTGCAGAAGCTATCGACCGTTCACAGTAAAATACAAGACTTCCTGTTGTCAGAGGGCGTGGCCTACGTGATGTCATCATTTGACCATTGGATATTATTCTACACCCGAGGATGATCAATAACTCAAACTTTGGTGTCTCTGTGAGTTTTTGTGTTAGAATTACAAATTATTTAATTTTTTCCTCTTTAATTCAACATTGAACTGTCATTCCGTAGGGCAATGCTGCCCTCTGGTGTCGAATTACTGAAATAATGAAACTATTTCAGTGGGCAGCAGAGGGCAGCATTGCCCTACAAACAACGAACATGGACTGTTTATTATGTAATTACACAGAAGATCTCTCTAATTCATTCTGAGGGGGCGGGGCTTAGATGACCTCATAATATGATGACATAGCATTGTCAGGCATCACACCAGGATGAGTCAGGCCAAGTTTGATGCAGCTCGGTCAAAATATGTGGAATGTAGAGGCAAACGTATACGAACGGCGTTGCCGCCATTGAAAACTCTTGGCACTTTAAAGCAAGCGAGATCAACTTCCTATCTGTCATCCAACACAGAATCAACTTGATTAGGTCAAGAGAGCCATAAACAGAGCTTTCCAAGGAAAAAACCGGCACTTCCGGTTCCGAGGGGCGGGGCTTAGATGACGTCATAATGTGATGACGTAGGATTGACGGGCAAGCCTCCAGGATCAGTCAGGCCAAGTTTGATGCAGCTCGGTCAAAATATGTGGAATGTAGAGGCAAACGTATACGAACGGCGTTGCCGCCATTGGCACTTTAAAGCAAGCGAGATCAACTTCCTATCTGTCATCCAACACAGAATCACCTTGATTAGGTCAAGAGAGCCATAGATGAAAGTTTCCAAGGAAAAAAATAGCACTTCCTGTTCTGAGGGGGCGGGGCTTAGATGACGTCATAATCTGATGACATAGAATTTTCAGGTATCACACCAGCATCACTCAAGCCAAGTTTGGTGCAGCTCGGTCGAAACATGTGGAATCTAGAAGCAAACGTATGGCATCGGCGTTACAGGTCACTTCGCCACGCCGCCACGCCCAGCTGCTATCTCAAAGCCGGTCAGGGTTGGAATCCTCAACACACCAACATGTCTTCTGTGTCTGGACACAGTTTCATGTTGATTAGGTCAAAGGGCTAAGAGAGCGACCGCTCACAGTAAAACATGACACTTCCTGTTCTCAGGGGGCGTGGCTTAAGTGATGTCATCATTTCACCACAGGGTATTTTAGGACATCCGATGCCGATCAATCACTGAAAGTTTGGTCCCTCTATGTGTTTTTTTATAGGAAATATAAGAGTTTCGTGTTTCATGGCGAGTAGGTGAACTTTGACCCCTGCTAACCCCCCTTCAACATACTCCAAAACTCACCAATTTGATAACTTTAAATCAAACATGCCTTATGATCAGACTGACCGAGTTTGAAGTCGATCAATCGAAATCCCTAGGAGGAGTTCGATCAAATACGAAGGCTGTAAACGTCAAAATCGAGGAAAAAAATGGACGTTCAATACAAAATGGCCGACTTCCTGTGATAGTTGGCTTATAACATTAAATGTAAGTTCTGAGTTTTTTGGTGAGCTCTACAAGTGTACCAAATTTCATGTCTCTACGATGAAATACGTTCATACCATTGTGTCAACAGAAAATTGCTAGTTGCCGCCGTTGAGCAATTTTTTTTGCGATTTTTGCGACAACCTTAAAATTCAAAATTTTTAAATTTTCTAGTCGCGACCGCCAAGTTTGGTGAGTTTTTGAATATGATAAAGCCCCCAAAAAGGCGCCTCTTTGGGGGGGCAGAATCGTAATAATAATAATAATAATAAGAAACAGTACAGAAACAATAGGCCTTCGCAGCGCTTTGCTGCTCGGGCCTAAAAACACATTTAATGTCAGAGCGAAAACATATTCCTACAAAAAGATGACAATTAAATAAAAACATTTATTATTATTTTCACTTTAAAGTGACTGACCTAAGAGGTCCAGACAACCAGTGCTAGAAGTCTCATAATGAATGGAGTGGAGGTGACCTGATTACAGTGACTGTAGTATAAAGACACCTGTATCTGGAAGGTGCCTTCACTGGTTTATCGGGATTTCCGACTCCCATTACAGTAAGAAGAATACAGAACACTCCGACCAAATCAGAGAAAAGATAATTGAAAAGTATAAGTCAGTGGATGGGCAAAAAAAATTATCTAAGGTTCTGCACATCCCCTGGAATTAAGTTAAATAAGGGAGGAATATGGCCCAACTGTAAATATCTCTAGATCAATCCGTCCTCACGACCTGAGTGACCGTGAAGAAGGAGAGCGAGGGAGAGAGAGAGAGAGGACACCACACAAAGAAATGATTTCAAGATAACAAGGTGGACGTTCTGGAGTGGCCTAGCCAAAGACCAGACCTCAGTCCCATAGAGAATTTGTGGCAGGACCTGAAAAGCGCTTTTCACAGTCGACCCCCATGCAGCCTGACAGAGCTGGAACAGTTTAGCAGGAAGAATGGAGAAAAACTACAGCGTCCAGATGTGCAGCCCGACTGAGACCGATCCACACACGTCTGCTAAATATTGACCTGAAGGGGGTGAATATTTATGCAGTGATCTAAATCCTGTTCCATATTTCTATTTAATTGTCATTATTTTTGAAAAAAGTAATTTTCAGTTTAAAATTACAGTTTTTTTTCTTATCAAAATAGTCAAATTTTGCTGATCATTGTTAATTTTTGTAAAGCAGTGAAAAGGGTAAAACATCAAAAGGCACCGCATGATGCCTTCACTGATAAGAAAAAGATCCGGCCTTTGAGTTTCTGAGCAAGCTGCACACGAGTCAGCTCAAAATCATCCAGTTTAAGTTGCCAGCCGATTTCTTTGCTCATCTATAATCTAAATCAAAATTCTGTTCACTGTCAACAGATTAAATCTTATTCATTCTCAGTCATATTCAGTGCAGAGCATCAATTCAAGTTTATTCTGAAACGAGGATATAAAAACCTACATGGTAATCGAAGTCTGTTAGCAGCACTGCCATTATTTCAATAGTTGGTGATTCTTGTCAGCTGCATAGAATGTATCAGTGTGTGTGTGTCATTTTTAAGTGTGTGTGGGGCTCCCACTATCAATCAGGAAGGGTCGGGTCCTGCTGCTGAAAGGGGGCTACAGTGGGCCACCCATCCAGCCAAGCGCTCTGGGGAGATCCAATGTCCTTACTGCTTTAATGCGCTCCAGATGTCCTTTCAGCCAAGAAGGAAAGAAAGAGAGGCGAGAGGGGAGCACAGAGGGATAACTGGAGGCTTTCGTACCTCAAAGCAGACCTCGGCTTCGCCCACAGACTCCAGCTCTGGCTCGTCAAACATTCTCCTCAGAGGAATTGTTGTTGGTGCACCTGCAGCTTGTGCTCTTAGAGAAAGCTGAAGAGAGTTGCACTGGCATTTACACAAAAGGCAAACAGCACTTCCCCCTGTGGCCGTTTCGTAGGACGCTTGCGTTCTGTTTTCTTTGCAACTCGGCGGAGATTTGTCTCCCTCTCATGTCATCTGAAAAAAAGACACGACCTGTTAGCGACTCAGGACTGTGTTCTGGCCAAAATCTTCAACCAGGATTTCAAGTTTCTTTCAACAACTCTTAAGTGTATTTACATCTATGCATATATATCAGGGCAAAGTAAAATCAAGGAGACGTTGATTTACAAACAAATCATCAATTTATTTACATACAGCAACAGGTACTCAGATTACTTCTGACATAACTTAGCTTGTGACTCTGGTGATATTTATGATTTGTGGTCGCCACCCACACAGACTGTACAACACTTTTTATTGAGTGTTGTGTAACAAACCAGAGGTCATGACTTTGACACCCAAAGCTAAGTGGAGATTTAATGTTAGACGTTGGGGACATGTCATGGCTGCACATTCATTAGCTGGGCTCATGTGAATGTTATGTAAGTAAAAAAAAAGTATATATATATTCTCTTTTAAAAAATATGCAGTTAATTTGAGTTTGTCTGATTGTGGAAGTGTCTCGATAGCTTATATAGCATGAGAGTGTTGCTCAATGCTCTGCATGAAATAAGGTTCGGTTGAAGTATCTTAAATTGAACCTGCATGTCTATAGCATGTATTATAGCATGGGTACATGCTATAGACAGCATACGTCAATAGTGCTTTGCAATAGTAATAACACCCTTTGAACTCTTCCACCAGAGTTTGCATTCTCACCTCATCATGCTAACCCCAAGCAAACATAGCAAGCTAACCTCAAGCTAACCAGACTTTCTATGTAAACAAACTAGAGTTCAACTAAAGACGGCTAAACAGGGCTGGGGTAAACGCACCTGTAAATCCAGTTGAGGTCCTTTTGCATGACTCTAGATAGGCCATTCATGCTTGAGACCTTCTTCTGTGGTTGAAACCACAGTAGAAAGTGTCACAGGCAGTCATTAGCTTGAGGTGAGGATTCCATTTCCCCCCATAGTTCCAGGCTGGGGTCGGAAACCCCCTGGTTGAGTCGTTGTTGCACTCCTGGAGTCATTTCGGTTACTCACCGCTGCTCCAGGTTCTCTCCACATGTAAATAAAGATTCCCAGTGTGGCTCTCAGGCTTTTGTAAGCCTTTCCAGACTGACAGATGTCAGTATCTTTATTTCTCATCTTTGCTTTATGTCCTTCGATCTGGACAATCACTGTTCCTTTTTTTCAGATCTTTCAGCCCTCTTCTTGTTGTCAGGAAGGTTCTATTTTCTTTCAGTGAAAACAGAAGAGATATATGTTGGGGATAATATATATATATATATATATATATATATATATATATATATATATATATACAGGGGTTGGAAAATGAAACTGAAACACCTGGTTTTAGACCACAATAACTGTGGTCTAAAACCTGTATATATATATATATATATATATATATATATATATATATATATATATATATATATATATATATATATTCCTTTTTTTACCTTATGGTTATTTGTAGCATATGGTATACGATACTTGATGCTTGAGTTGCTCTTGGATTGGAGCACTATATTTTATTTTATGTGGCAGTGATATTAACTCCCAGGTCAATATATCTGGTGTATATTTAGCCTTGTTTGTTATTCAGATCTATAGACCAGCAGTATCATCTCTATACGAAGAGGACTAGAACAATGTGCTTGCCCTCCCAAACAAAGCCGGACTACTTCAGGGATATATTTTGCTCAGTCTGTGGACCTCTTGCTTGTTCTGCATGTCCTTCTCTTTTCACTACTCTTTTGTTTCTCTAACTGTGTCTCCCAGCTTCTCTTTCTTTATCCACCATGACCTTCCCCTCTCCTCTTCCCACCAGACTCCTCCTCCCCCATGGCTTCCTTTTTAGGCCGCAGAATCGCTCTCACCTTAATGTCTCTTTTATTTGAAGCTGTCCACACACCCCTTATCACAGAGTGCCTTCTTTCCTCTCACCCTCTGCAGTGTGTGTGTGCCTCCGCCGTCCACCTCTCTGTCTGTTCTTCCCCCCGCCAGGCGTACTCCACGTCTCTCCCCCATGGCATTTCAGAAGAAATTTAATATGGGTTTGTTTGGCGTTTCCACTCAGCTGCCGGCTCTCTTTGCCCCCCCTGACACTAAGACAAACAGAGTCCATCCAGCCAAGAGCAGCAAACACACGCTGCTGTTGGCCTCATTATTTGCTCCTCACATTTCAGGTGACTCCTGCCTCACTTCATTCTCTTTTTTCCTCCCGTCTTAAATGGAAAACTCGTTCTGGATCTATTAGAAAAGGTTTTTGATGACTTCTGTGGATGTATTGCATTGTTTTGAATTGCAGTTGAAGATCATTCTTTGGACAAAAACAACTTTGCAAAACTGAGTTGCGAGTTGTAATGGGTGGTTTGTCTATACTTTTTGAAACACAGTGGACTGTAATGTTTTTATCAATCAATCAATCAAATTTTATTTGTACAGCACATTTCAGCAGCAAGGCATTTCAAAGTGCTTTACATCATATCAAACACAGAAACACAAAGTCATAGAATCAACAATCAAAACATGACATTAAGTCCAGTGCCATCATTAAATTTGTAATTGATTACGTTTCAAATACAATCCTAAACAGGAAGGTTTTTAGTCGAGATTTAAAGGAAGTCAGTGTTTCAGCTGTTTTACAGTTTTCTGGAAGTTTGTTCCAAATTTGTGGTGCATAGATGCTGAAAGCTGCTTCTCCTCGTTTGGTTCTGGTTCTGGGGATGCAGAGCAGACCAGAACCGGAAGACCTGAGAGGTCTGGAAGGTTGATACAATAACAGCAGATCTTTAATGTATTGTGGTGCTAAGCCGTTCAGTGATTTGTAAACTAACAACAGTATTTTAAAGTCTATTCTTTGGGCTACAGGGAGCCAGTGTAGTGACTTAAACTGGTGTTATGTGCTCTATCTTCCTGGTTTATAGCTTTCTCCTGGCTCCGTCTGACTGTCTGACATTTTAAGAAGTTCGGCAGAAGTGGAAAATATTAAATAAAGCCAAATAATACTTAAAATATTGGTGATTTCCACTGTTAAACCCCTCTTTAATATTCAACTTAAATACGTTCCATGCTGTATGCTACAGCGTCTTAGTATAATCAAATACTTGAATAATTATTCTAAATATCAGTTTTTAATGCACATTTGAAAGTTGTTCACAGAAACATCTTGGTACCAAATTAGACAGTTGAATCCTGACTGATTGAAAATGGGTTCTTTTACAACAACAGTGACGTTGCTGTTCATCCGTGCGAGGATAGGAGAAATAGGAGGTGAAAACATAAGATCAGTGCAAAACCTGAGGACAAAACAAAAACAAGCAGAGCCTTAATTAGAATTATTTTCTCTTTTTAGTTACAAAAGAATCACATTAGGAACCACACAGAAAAAAATGAAAGTCCATCCATCACTCTGTATTTATGGGTTAGGGTTAGTCCTTGTTAAGAGATTGGTGGAAATATATTTTTTATTTATTTCTAGTGTTCTTTGTCATTTTTGGTCCTGAAATATTGATTTGGCTTAAAATTGCTTTAAGTCGTTGGCTAAGACGAGAACAGCGCTGTCTATTTGCAGTCTGTTTGCTGTTTAACTAAGACGTTGGAATTTTAAGTGGGCTACATTAACGGTAAACTAAAGACATACGTCACATTCTTTAAGCATAGAAGAGTCAACAACACCAGTCTTTATCCTCTAGGTGTGAGCTAGCTGTGCATGTCTGTGTGCAAGTCCAGCAAGCTACTGGACAACATTTTTTTCATGATCAGACATCTATAAAACCTAAGAGGTCCTTTTTTTTTTATCCTTTTCGCAAACAGAATAAAGGGTGTTCAGCTTGAAGCACTTATCTTTATACTCAGGTGTCATAATGACAGATTACACTTTTTTCATCACACAAGGTCATGCTGACACTACCTGGGCAGAGCTCCGCAAGACTAACTAAAGCTTGTTGAAAAATACTTTGGCATTTTAATAACCAAGGGTGGTTTAGTTTTGTTAATCCATCATGAGAAATATTTTAATATTTGTGACTCAAACCTAAAAATTGTACAGGTTAGGGCTGTGCAGTAAATCAAATTCGGTGTTCAGTTTTGATTTTGCCTCTAAACAATCACAGAGAAGTATAATTATCAGATATATTTTCTTCCCTGTGTGGGTCTGACTGCAGGCTCCGGAGTGGGAAGCTGCCACCGGCTGATCGCCTTACAATCAGGGCAGAAAGTGAATATGGAATCATCTTTGACTAAAATAAATCACTGCATTTCTACTGCACATTTTGGTTTGTCGAGATTCATGTGTGACGTATACTTGAATATTTATTTTCCTGAGTAGACCATAGGTTTATAGTTATAGTTTACTGCTTTTACAAATCAGTAATTATTAAGAAAGTAAAAAATAAATCAAAATAAATCAAAAATATGTAAAATAAAATAAGTGACTGCATAGATATCGACCCCCTTCAAGTCAGTATAAGTAGATGCACCTTGTGTGGACAGAACTCAGTTAGGCTTCCACATCTGGATGCTGAATTTTACTCCATTCTTCCTTACAAAATTCTTCAATTGAGGTCTGGGCTTTGACTGGACCTCTCTAGAATATCCACGCTGTGCAGCTAAAACCATACAAAGTATACCAAGAAGGCATCAGAGTTTCATAACAATTCTTTATGTACTGATTTGAAACAGTCCATTCAAACAAACTTAACACATCTAAGGCTCAAATAGCTGCATAGGAGAAACAAGGGACCACAAAAAAAAAAAGACAACGCCAAAAAAAAGAACAGAAAAACTTTCCACGGAATGTTAAGCTTGTAAACTAATATGTAACATGTCAGTGCCAAACCTTTATCAGGCAAACACAACACAATGGTTGAATATCATCTTAAATAGGAAGTGTCTAACCAATCACATTTAACTGATTAAAAAGGTGTACAACAATTATATACAGCATAGTTACC
The DNA here is from genome assembly GCF_002775205.1 of Xiphophorus maculatus. Lineage (NCBI taxonomy): Eukaryota > Metazoa > Chordata > Actinopteri > Cyprinodontiformes > Poeciliidae > Xiphophorus > Xiphophorus maculatus. The sequence continues at coordinate 16,050,123 of NC_036453.1, read as the reverse complement.
CAGAAAATCCCCTCACATTATCTGATCAGCAGACATTTTCAAATCAATACATACAAAGTCCAATCACTTTAGTGAAACAAATCATTGATCCTTAAAAAGACATTCATCATTTAGTCTGGTTGGAGCTAAAGCTTTACGGGTATAAACCCAGAAAGCCTCACTTATCAAACAACTTGATGACTTATTTGAGTAACTTATCAAAGTCACCAGACCGAGGTGGAAAAGTGACCCATTCAGTACAAAATCACAATAATGACTTATAATGATGATCCTCATTAAAGTGTACTGTAATGTCACAATCTCGATCTTTCCTGTGGATTGTGCTGTTGTCCTCACTTTTCCTTTGGTTAAGTTTTCTTGATGTTACCCAAACAAATGCAAGCCACTAGGACAGCAAATCACATCAGATGTGTAGATGCACATGTGGAGAAATGTCCCCATGTACCACTTGCTAAGTGAAGCTTGTTCCCACCATCTTCACATGTTGAGACCATGCAGACTGTGACCAGCCTAGTGGAGTTCCTCAGTGCCAGCTCAGTCATCGTCTGCTTCTGTCTGCTCTGTGACTGCTCTCTTGGGCAGACTCCTGCCTGCCTGACGCGTTTTGCCAAGACAAACTCACCATCCCCTCCCTACCCCTTTGCCCCCCAGCCCGAGAGCTGCAGAGACCCAAGTGGTCAATATTAAAAAACACAGACAGGCACACGCATACAGACACACAAAAGACAGACTCCCCCACCTGCTAATCCCCCCCCTCATTAATCCCCCTTCCACTCTCCTCAAATATTCCCTTCTGCTGATCTCATTGTGAGGAAGTGTGCAATTTGGGGCTCTTGCAGGGCAGAGGGGGACTGTGCAACAGGACCATCCTTGGACACCAACATTCATATCAAGATATATTTCACTTACAAACCAAGAACGTCGTCTGATGAAGTTTCTTTTCAGACTTTTGTTCGATTCAGATCATTTAGACAGCAAGCAAATCAATGATTGAAATTGATGTCATTGTAAGGTGGACAGTAAAATGGAAGTACCACACACAAGTTCAGAAGCATCATTTTTTTAACAAGACTGTTATGCTTAAGTAAAGGTTGTTTGTGCTTGGCTGTTGCTACAAAGTCGACCTTAGATTCTTGTATGTGAAATGAGCCTAACTCTTTGTCCGTATACTCTTGATATAAAGCATCATCATCACACACCACAATGGCCAAACAGTAAAAAGATAGTGATGGTAACGTTTCACCTCAACCATCAGGTCAGATATTGAAGATTCTCACCCCAAATGTGTCTTGAAAGAAGGAGGCGGTCAGTTAGAAATTCAGTCCTTTGGAGACTCAACAAACACAACTTCGAGGAATTTAAACGTTTTCCTCTCCAGGCCCAGTCTATAAATGACCTCAGTGGTAAATGACTGTGTTTACGTAAAAGTTTGAATTTTTAGCCCATGTCTGAGCTGTAGGTCTGAGTCAGGCTGGCAGCATACCTGTCTTTCCTAATTACCGTGCCACAAGTAAATCAGAGAGCAATTAAGCAGTGAAGACAAAAAGTCTCACTTTGATAAAGAAATTTTCTGTGAGTTTGTTTGCAGTTAGTTTTCCCACAACAGCTTGTCATTTGATCTTTAAAGAAAACAAATGGCAAACTGTTGGAGATTGGAAGGGAAGTCAAAATACCTTTCTGATATGCAGTCTGCCGTTCATTTGGCTCAGGCACTGGGAAAAATGAGCTGCTTAACAGTCTGGCTGCTGACTCTCCTAGAACTATCTGTAGTTCTTGTGGCACAAAGTTCTCTTTGTCATTTTTTTTTATTTATCAATGATGGGTTCTTGCCTCCCTGTGTTTTGGTTGGTGAGTAGATTAAAAACAATCTCTTTATGTTCATTCTGCTGTTCCATATTCTGTGTCTATATACAGTACAGTAGTTTATTTCTGCTTTTCAGAGGCGTGACTCCAAAATCCCTTATTTCAGAACATTGTGTTCTAATGGCTTGCCTGCTTTTGAAATAAGAAAAACTGAGCTTCGTTCATTTTGCACTTTGGTTCACTTGCTTACAATCTGTCAGGTCCCACTTCTCCTGGGCAAATTTTAATTTTGTTTCTGAAATTGTTATTCAGACGGAGCGGAACCATGAAAATTGTTCTTCATCTTGTTTACTGGAGATTTATAAAAAATAAAAAAAAAAACATTTTCTACCATTCTGCTTTCATAACATAAAAGCAGAATTATGTTACCTTTCTATTTTAAATATAATATGATTCTTCCTCTCAGCACATGTCCAATCGACATCGACTCAATACGTTTGCTCATACTGACATTTGAGATTTCAAAAAGGAAAAAATATCCACTCAGTCTTATATCTACTTTAAATGCTTCCCTGTTTAGAGTCACCAGCTTTTTAATATGAGCTCACATAAAAGGCTAGCACCAGTTTGTTGTGTTAAATGCTCGAGGAGTTATGCTAGCAAGCCTTCCTGCATTAAATTTTATTTACTTCTCAGTCACGACACTCCAGCAGTGACCAAAGTGGTTGCAGAGTGACATATGGGTGGCACTCTCTTTTTCTGATAAGAACGTGTTCATTTACAAAAAAAAAAAACAAAGAGGAACTTTACTGATGAAGTGCCAGATAAGCAAAGAGGCAGTGGTGGTGGGAGAAGTGACGGAAAGGGAGGCAGAGCAGAGGTACTGGAAAAGATTCAGCGGGGGAACTCGTGTGAATTATGTTTCCCTCCTCAAGCTTCTCATTTCGTTCCCGTTTGGATGCGTGTGTGTGTTTTTTTTTTTAATGCCCTCGGTGTTCTGATGGATATCAGCCTAGAAGGAGAAATCCTCCTCCTGCCTGTGTTTGTTTGTCAACCACATAATTCAAACACTCGGCTCAATGCCACATTTTAACATCGGGATGTTAAAGCTGCTGTTGCAGGATTTCACGGACCCTTAAAGACACCTTCGAGTTCATCACTTATGAATTTGTACTTGTAAGAACAAGTATTGCTCTATGAATAATTACGATTTTGCCTTCATCTTGACCTTACATTTCTACTATCATGATGTTCCCATCACTCTCTGTGGGCGTTATGATCTTAGAATAGAATAGAATAGAATAGAATAGAATAGAATAGAATAGAATAGAATAGAATAGAATAGAAGTACTTTATTCATCCCAGCGGGGAAATTACTTCGCAGTTACAGCATAGAGACAAGACACAATAACAACTACCACTGAATAGTACTTGTAGATAAAAATAAAAAATAAAATATAAAATGCTTTTGATATAAAAAGCAGCTTAGAGCAGTCCTTGCAAAGATTCAAAAAATCAGATACAGTATGTATCTGTAAATATATGTACAGCAAGTGTGCCACAGTGCAGTTGTGCAAAATTGGACTGATTAGTGCAGAACAATGATTTAGCTTTTATTGTACAGTGAGATGGCATGTGGCAGGAAGGATTTCCTGTATCTGTCCCTACGACAGCGGAGCTGGAGCAGCCTATGTGAGACGGTGCTCCGCTGTCTGTCCACTATGTGGTGGAGAGGGTGCTGTTTATTGTCCATAATAGACAGAACCTTCTTCAGTGTCCTCCTCTCCACCACAGTTTCCAGGGACTCCAGCCTTAGTCCCAGTACAGAGCCAGCTTTCCTGATGATTTTGTCTAGTCTATTAGAGTCGCTGGCTCTGATGCTGCTTCCCCAACACACAGCAGCAAAGAAGATGGCACTGGCAACAACACTGTGATAAAAGGTCTCCAACATCTTGCTGCACACATTGAAGGATCTCAGCTTCCTTAAAAAATAGAGTCTGCTCATCCCCTTCTTGCACACAGCGTCAGTGATAGATGCCCAGTCCAGTCTGTTGCCGATTACAACTCCCAGGTATTTGTAATCCTCCACCTCCTCCACCACTTCCCCTTTGATCTTCTCTGGAAGATCAAAGGGGAATTGATCACTATAATCTAATTTCCCCAAAATACTCCAGCGAACTTCACTCCAAAGAGGTAAATGTACTCAAACCGAACGTTCTCGCAAAGATATACTGTATATGCACACTCTGTGTGGAAATGCCTCGGTAGGAAACGGTGTTCACATCGAACCGTTTTGTATGTGACGCCGATAAGTTTGTGGACAAACAGGGCGATGTGCCCAAGTAGCTCATCAAACTTGCTAGTAACAGTTCGGATTGTAGCAAATGTAGGAATTTGTCACAGGAGGTGGACGTAATCGGTACGCTCAACTATTATACTGTATCTCAAGTTGTTTCTTTTTTATTGCAAAAATAGTACAGAATTTTTGTCACATCAAGTGTCCAAAACATTTTGAAATAATATACCATTGACTAATTTTTTGGTCCTTGCATTTTAACAGGGGTTTGTAAACTTGTATTTGTTTTTTAGCGTTCATTATGTAGAAGTACCGGTGCTAACTGGTCAAGATCAATTCTAAAGTTATTAGCATATATATTTGCTCTGTATGTAATTCTCTTTAATATAAATAAGGGCGACAATATAATTAACTCCTGTGAGTGATTAGAAATGGCCCTCAGGCTAAAGATTCGGATAAAGTTTAACTTCTCAGAAAACTGCTTAAGAGAGAAATGATTAAGTTCTTTCAGCTGCGGTAACAATGTCGTTTGCAAGCAGACCACCTATCCCACAGGTATACTTCAGCCGTTTTAACCGTAGTGTTGTTTTTACACTATCCATATTGTTTAGTGTTCTTTTTTAAAAAACCCGAGGCAACACAATCAAACTTGGAATGTGCAACATCCAAACAGTCATTTGCATAAATACAAAGAAAACAAGAATTGCAGTCAGATCGGAGCGCGGCTGCCTTTGTCAGCAGTCGGGAAGAGAGCCTCGCAAACTGCCGCACCCAAGGGAAATCCTTGTGTCTTCATTAAGGCTGTGGGGCGTATTTGAATACTTGAAGGGCGCTCATTAAGAAGTTCAAGATGAAACAATAAACTCGAAAGGTTATAGAAATTCAAGGATAAAATGTCATTGTGAATTGATAAGGACGAGTGAAAGGGATCTTTTGAAGGGAAGTAATTGAGAAGAACGGCTGATAGCTCAGCGCTACCCTTGAAGAAAAGTGTTCAGTTTCCTTGAGATGAAGCTCCAAGGTTTTGTTAAATATACACCGTCTTCTTCTAATCTACTTGATACTGAAACAGCTATCTGAGGGAATAAGCAATCTTGTCACACTGTAACAAATTCAAACTATAACTTGACTGTTCTTGGTAGACATCTTTAATGGCTGCTCTTCCTCTTTGCTACCAAAAACACGGTGCACAGGTCTCTCCTTTGAATATTTCATTCAGAACAGAGCGCCTCAACCGTAACCTTCACCGGTATGTTTGCGGTGAGGGAAGACGAAGCAACGTACAGAGTGCCAAGATAAAAAGCGAGGTGTATATCGTTTCGACCCAAGAGACCCAAAGCCTTCAAATTGTGGCCAACACCAGCCATGCCGTGCCTGACCGTGTTCGTTATGACCAATGTTGTCTGCAGCCATGCTGAAGCTCACCTTCAGTTTCATGCCTCATCTTTTATTGTGGACAAGACTGCGTCCAATCAACTCAAGAGTGGATGATGAATAAATTATGTTAGCAGGAATTTGAAGCATTGGCCAGAATGGAGCAAAGTGTTGCAAGCCTGGCTGGACGGATGGAGGGAAGACGGGTGGCTGGGGTTAATGAGGTGGCCTGGGAGTGTGGACTGGATTCTGACTGCAGCGTCCATGCAGCTTGCTTTCGCCTGGGGGATATTTGTAGCCCTAAAACCACGAGTTAGACTCTCCTTGCCTCCGGCTATGTATGTGCTTCTACTTTAATGTGTGTGCACATCTGTACTTGTACTTCAGGCTGTGAGGTTGTGAAAGATTTATTGCCCCAAGGATGACACTAGTTGAAGCTTTAAGATCTCTTTGCGCAATGCGCACATCATTATAAATGCCTGCGTTTGCATGTGTGTCCATTCCTGCATGCGGAGGCCCCCTGCCCTGATCTGTGTGTTTTTCGATTTTTTTCTCTGTTGAGTCCAGGCACAATTATGTACACAGACTCCTCCCTCGCAGGTCCAGATCTCATTACCATTCCGTCCTTCCCTCCGTGGCTTTACTCAACACCATCAAGGCTTTGCCTCCTGGTGTTTGCATTGTAAATCAGGCCTGACAATAAGGCGATGATTAGATCCCACTCATATTCAAAAACACCTGATTTATTTATTCAGCAACCCTCAAGATGCATAATGTCTGACCAAGGTGACATGCCTACTTCCAAATGTTATTCATTGCTTTTGCAGGTCAACTTCCTAACAACAATATTCAAAGGGGATAGATCAAATGAGGTTCTCACATATGTAGCCATGATTTTTAGAATGGCTGCCAAAAATGTCGCCCAGTTGAATACTTGCAGAGTATTTTTAAAATCAATTTAAATTTGCATCCATGAATGAGGACGGGGTCCGTAATGGGAATATTATTACACTTTGTGTTTCATAACTTCTGACTGGTTTAAATGTTAGCCGAAGACAACACAAGTTGACAGAAACAAGGGTTTTTAAATGAAGGTGTTTATTATTAAGGGAGTAAACAATAAATAAATTCAAACCTGCATGACGCTGGGTGAAAAGGGGATTGGATTGAAGGAGAACGTTCAGCCATTTGTGTGTGACCTCAAGCTGAAACCAACTTGGTTTCTGCAGCAGGACAATGATCCAGAATGCACCAGCAAGTTTTCTACTGAATAACTGAAGAAAAATAAAATGAACTTTGGAGTGGCCTTGGCAAAGTTCTGACCTGGGTCCTATTGAGATGCTGTGGCTTGAGAGGCTGGGGCATGACCTTGAAAATGCAGTTCATGCTCAAAATCCATCCAGTGTGACTCAGTTACAACAACTCTGCAAAAATGCTTGACTGCAGTTGTTGCTGCTAGGGCTGGCCCAAACAGTTATTAGGTTTGGGGAGCAATAACTTTTTCACACGGAATTTTTTTCTCTCCCTTAATAATGAACACCTAATAACTGAAGTTGAAGAACAGGACATCAGGAAGGGGGCAAATACTTTCACAACACACAACTGTCTTCCTCAGGGCTCTGAACCCATCCTGTTATGTTTATATATTCCCGTTTGGGACTATTTAAAAAAAAAAAAAAAAAAAAATATATATATATATATATATATATATATATATATATATATATATATATATATTTGCATCCATGAATGCAAAAAAAATAACATAAAATAAAATAAAATATATATATATATATATATGCTTATATATATATATATATATATATATATATATATATATATATATATATATATATATATATGCTGCTTAAATAAGAGTGTAATTGTGGTGAAATAATAGAAAGATAACATTTAATTTGTGTAAAACATCATTCTGCAAGTCAGACTATGTTGTGTTTGGATCTCCCGTGTGACAAAGGCAAATGAAAGCTCAGGTTTTTGAGTGTTTGCAGGCAAAAGAGACTGTTCCAGTATTAGAACAAATCTACAAGCGATGGATTTCCTACTTTTAAACTCCGTTCCAAAAGAGCGACGCTCCAAGAACACACAAAGAGCGACATGGGGACTTAACTTTCCTAATCTAAGAACATCCTCGGATCTCTGTGGAAACACAGTCAAGCAGGGATGAGATGAGTTTTAAAGGTTCCTGAGAAAAAGGTTCTGGATACAAAAAGCAAATGTTGCTTTGTTTTTTGTGGAATCTTTACCAAACTTTGCTTTTTCCAAAGGAAGTTCAGTAAAAGTCACGCAGTCACAACTTTACGTCCATCGTAAACTAACTTGGTATTTTATTTCACTGCTTTGTAGTGATTTTACAAAGCTAACTGCTTCTTTCTTTCTAGAAGCTATAACAAACCTAACTAGATTATCACTCAGGATACATCTTTTTGTTTAGCAATGATTTAAACCTGTATATTTATTCCAGGTTTAGACCAATTCCTGGTTTTAAAGCAATCTAAACTTTGAATGGAAATTACATAAAGTCGCCAAGAAAAATATAAACCCAAACCTAATGGAGCTTTCATAAACTAACTGTTCATTCTTTAGTTGTATTGTTAGCAATAGCATTATTTTGAGGAAAATATTTTTATTTGTGTGCACAAAATTAAGTAAATTAATTAATACTGCAATGAAATATTCACACTGTATGGATTGATGGAAATGTTGTAAAAACTATAAAGCTGCCCAGAATACAATCTCGATTAGTAATGGTGAGGTCTCAAGTTAAACACTGTTTGATGCTGCTCTTTTTTTTTTGTCCAGCTCAGACTCGGCTAAAACATATTAAAGTTTATATTTCAGTGCTGGGTGTTGATGTGTTTATAACTATAAAACGCTCGCTGGAGTTTAGTTCATTTGGAAGCAGGAAGCAATCCCAGGCCTCATTTATTTGAATTTCAGCCACGTGTGACAAATTTCCCTTCAAGCTGACAAGAAAAATGACTTCAGACATATTTAGGCTGTAGTGGTGGCGGTCAGTAATCAGATTACATGCGATCTGATATGATTTTTCGTCTCAGTGCTGCAGGTAAAAGAGGGTGAGAGGGAGGCTACCAAGCCTTGCGTCGATGCAGAAGGAGGACACTGTATGCCTGAGATTGTTAGAAAATTGAATTGTGAACAGAAGTGTTTCTTACTGCACAGAATCCACTGAAAGGGAAATTGCCTCCAATCTAAACTCGGGAAAGCCTTTGATGTTGGTTGGAATAATTTTATGCCTACTTCTCCCTCATTTTCCACTTTATGCTTGCTTTTGAATTTTGATTGCGACTACAGGCGCTCTCCCGTTGATATGCATTATGAACTGTGTCGTAATTCCAAGGCCTTTGTTGAGAAACAAACATGTCATTTGTCCTCACAATGAATTCGACAGCCTATTGTGTAACTGAACACCTTTGGTGAGTTCAAAGAGAGGTTTGTGCTTTCACACTGAAGAGGACATGTGTGTTAAAATTAGTCTCTTTTTTTCTCCCTCCTTCTTGTCTTTCTTGTATGTGTTTTCACGCCTGGGCAGCCAGCGTGCGGCATGTGTTTGCGCACACATTTTGTGTCTCTTTGTGCATATTTATGGATGCCCAATTGCCTGCTCAAACTTGGCATTTGGCGGCTTGTTCCTTCGAGGAACAGCGAAAACTTGAGAGGCCCAAAATACCATGTGGTAATTGGACTGGCTTTATCTTCAGTCTCATCAATTAATGTGCAATTTTCCATTTAATCACTAACACGCTCGCTGCATTTGCAATTAAAATGAGGGCTGATAACAGAGAAGATGTCTTTCAGCTGATACCAGCTGGAATGGGAACAGAAACCAGAAGACGCAATCAGAACACGGAATGACTCGCGGAGGCAACGCGCGTGGCACACAAACAAGTGCGAAGGCGCGCGGGACAAGCAGCGACTGCTCAGTCCGCACGCGGCAACGGCAAGGCATGTTAAAAATGCAGATTTTTCAGCTGAAACCTTAAATTAGAAACCAAACCACCATTTATGATCAGGATGTTGGCAGCGACACTTGGTTTGGATGCCAATCAGACAAAGAAGCATCTCAGTTCTATTGTTCTCCAGGCGGAGGCAGTGCCAGGATCCGACTCTCTTAGTCATGCTGGACTATTGTGCAGATTGAGAGAGTGAAGAAGAGATTATGGCATAGAGCAAATGCAAAAAGGGCCTAAAACACTTTTTAGACATATTTATGTCTAGTTGTCGTCTGGACATAACACACGGATTAAACAGAGAACTATGGAACAGAGTGGTGCCAATCTCTTTCTGTTTAACAATCTCTGATCTGTTTTATCACAATGCCAACTGACTTCATCTCTGTGTCATGCATGATCTTTTTAAGCAATGTGGGGTTTTTTGTACATCATATTTTCAGTCGAAAATAAGGACTGAAAACATCAATGTTGTTTCCTGGTAAACATAATGAGCATAATTTCAGGCATGTCCTCTTGACTGAATGTCATTTTATTATAATTAGTAATTAGAAATGTTTATTTTAGTCAGGCTGTAGTCGATCAAGTTCTTCTATTCAGAAGAATGAAACATCCAGACTGACAAGGAAAGATGTAAAGACACTTCTTTACATCTGAATGAAATGTTTAACCCAGAATGGAAGAGGAATTAAAGATTAGCTTTTATTTATCAAGTCACAACATCATCATCTTTCATTTGTGTTCAGATTCTTGGCATACTTTCGCAGCTCTGTAGGAACCAGAACTGGGATTGTGCTCAGATGTTCCGGCTCTGTTTGACTAACATGTAATGAAACGATTCCTCCAGGTCAATACCAGTCGACCCAAGTCCGCTAGTCCACTGCCTTCCATAGACACACATGGCTTTATATGTGGCCATTTTAGAAATAATTTTAAGAGCTTCTGTTAATATTGGAAAAAAAAGAGAAATGACATAAGGTTACATATTCAGGTCTGCTTTCAAGCAGTGCGAACGCACAGGTTATGCGGAGCTCCAGGCTGGATGACCTGCTGTGTGTGTTTGTGCTGTTGGGGGGCGGGCAGGGGGTCTATTGGTGTGTGTAATGTTCCCCCCGAGCCAATTAGCTCCATCAGTGGGGGTGGGGCCAGTGGTTGCAGCAGAGTTCCACAGGGTACTGTCCTCGACCCTGTGGGGTCCTGAAGAGCCCTAATTAGCCTTCATGACTTGCTTGGTTAAAGTGCAACAACAACACCAGCAGCCAACTAACAGAGACGACTGTCCTACTGTGGCTCCATCGTGGAGCGTGGCGTTAGAGCCAGCTCTAATTAGTAAACAGGCCCGGTTCTCTGTAATTGGGAGACAAATACTTGGGTTTGTATGTGGCGCCATTAGATCTCCGCTGCCGCTGCTCAGCATTTGCTGAATATTTGCGGAACGGGCTTGGTGATTGAGGATGTTCTCATTTGTTTCCTTTCTGCTTGGTTGCGTTGTCTGATCACTCCGTATTAATACATCATTCTGACTTGTCTGCTAGTTCTGTGGAGCACCATGCAGAGGCAGACTCAGCAGAAAAGAGAAAGAAATGAACTAGTCTGTCGAGATCAGGAGAAGAAGACTGAGATTCTGTGTGTGTGTGTGTGCGTGTGTGTGTTTGTGTGTTTCATTTTTGATTATTCAGTCACAGCAGCACCTGGTGGCTGCCGGTGTAATAGATTTTAAAAGCACCTTTCAAACCCGATTCATGTTTGGTGATCTTTCTTTCCCTGTGTGTGTCTTCCAGTCTCGATGTGAAGCTGTCCCATGATGCAACATGATTCCCCACCGCCTGCAGTGACAATGATGGCCACCCAGAGCGTTCCTCCTCCAACATACCAGGAAAGTCAACAGGTGAGAGCGACATCTTTACCAGCAGCCCGTCCCCAAAGGAAAGGGGGAACTGTCAGACTGTAGATCATTTCATGCTTCATTCCAAAATGTATTTGCAAAATCTGAAAAAATATCGGTGAGAGTGAGAAGTTAGAGAGGGAGTAACAAGAGTGAGTTTACACAACAATAAAATATTCCTGAAATCTCATTTCATAATCCCATTAGATTATAGTTTAGCAATGGCTTTGGGAAAACTTAAGATTCCCACTTTTTCTATTTACAAATAAACAATAATTAAAAAAAACCCACAGAAGTACAAATGAAATAATCTTTAATCAGCGTAGCATATTCCAGGTCATGCGGTTTTACTTCTGTAAAACACGTTTCATTACGCAGAATGTATTTGACATGAGTAAGTAATGATTACAGTTATATTTCTATCTAATGACATAAGATATATAAACCCTGTATAAATCTTTAAAACTGAAATTGTTTGAAATGACTGATATTTGTTTGGATAAGACCTTTTCCTAATTAATGATGGGGTTAAGGGAACATTCAAAAATTCTTTCTATGTAACCAAGCTGAGGTCCAGTAACTCCTCATAACCTCTCAACAGAACCGTTTCTCAGAAAAGCATGTAGCCGGACACCTGGTAAGTGGTTTGCATGAACTAGATAAAAAATATAACAACACCTCTGTTACAACTGGCTCAAGGTCATAACAAAAACAGGAGACCATGCAGTGGTTAAAGTGCATAAAAAGGAATATTTATTAACAGAAACAACAATGGATTGTGGATGTCAGTATCAGTGGTGTAATGCAAATGCTTGGATGTGGTGTATGAGTGCATATGGAAGTGTTGAAGTGAAAAAACAAAGACAAACTCAAACGTGCAAAAGGAGGGGAGCTGAGGCCTGGCAACAAAACACCACAAGCGGCAGAGTGGACGCCGAAGATGACCCAGAAGGTGGAGACAGCCAGGCTTAAATACTCTGTGCTCCAATCAACGGACCAGCACCACCTGCAAAGGGGAGGAGCACGAAGACAGACAAAAGCACCTGCAACCCAGCCCACAAGGCCCAGGGCCGTAACAACCTCCTTGGTTGATTTCTTTTATCATCTTTATCTTTACAAACACTGTTAATTTAATTAAAAGTTGAAAGACAGGAACAACTGATCAAAAACTAAAACAAAAGATTCAAAGAAGCGTTCGCAATCTTAGACATGACACATAAGGGTTTACATACGGCTGTTTGTTAGTAGAAAATCTTAAGGATTGTGGTTGCTTTGAAGTCTGCTTTGGTCTGGGCCTGCTTCTTATTGACCATGAGGTTAAGGGGAATGTCAAAGTTTCAAAAACTTTGCGTGTTCGTTCTGACCAGGGAGAAGTGAGTCGACTGATTATTGTCTGGACTTTTAGTAGACGCATCGGGTCTACCAGGTGTGACAACATTCTTATTGTCTGTTTGCTACTGCTGATGGTATTCCATACAGTAAACAGAATAATAAAAGCACATATCTACCTACAAGTTCTCCAGTTTCCCCTCACACACTCCACCAGATGTTTAGAAATTGGACTGAGATGGGTGTTCCAACAGGACAACAATTTCAAACACACATGAAGCTGGTTCTTACGTAGACAACAAAGGACAATGTTTAGCTTTTAGAACTTCAAACTTAAGTTTTATTTTTTGTAAAAATTTGCTGACTGTTATGATCCATAGCAGAATGCCCACTCATTTCAGTGAGTCCTGCCGTTTCTGATTGAAACAGTCAAATATGCAGCCAGAAACATGATAGAAACGTGTTAACCGTTTCAGAAAGCGCACGAGTTACCCAAATGTAGTAATTCCAATATTGTGTGGATTTGAGTAATCTGTGCCCCAAATGTAAAGTTGTACATTGTATACACCTTCCAATTAAGGAAAAAGCAGCTCACCCCCCCCAGAAAAAAAAAAATTGGGACTTTTATGCCAATCATGAGTGAATGGAAATATCTCAAAAGACAGGTAGAAATCCTGTGGAAATTATGGAGGCTGCTGGATAATGCAGGAAAGCCTAATTTTAAAACAAATCACCTCCATAAAATAGATGTGCACCCTGAAGCGCCGTGCCGAAGGTCCGGCGGCCGCACCGCATGGCATCTTCTTCTGATCACCTATTATTCCTTCTCCGCATTCCGGTGTCGCCCGGAGGATTAGTGCCAGGGGAAGAGGTCCAGAGCAGCAGCACAGGCACTCCACAAATGCAAATGAGAACTAGTTAAGTGTGAAGAAGGTAATTTATTTCCCATTTGTTGTTGGGATTAAGACTTGAAGCTTCCTGCTACCTCAGTCTGACTCAAAAAAACAGGGGGGATGGGAGACGTTAGACCCATTACCATGGAGTGATTGATGGAGAGAGAGGAAAGCTGGGTATGCAACAACGACGACCACGGACTCGGTTTGGAGAACGTGGTCGCTGACTTATCAAGCTCTCAGAAAAAAGTAATGTGAAACACAGGAAGCAGTTTGTTATGTTATTTATGCTGAATGATGAGTTCCCACACCAAAAGTTCGAACCACGTTTATTGTCCTTCCTTTGGTTTAATAAGTGCCAGTCCAACTTGAGCAGTTTTTCTCTAGATACTTGACGTAACTTGATTATATTTTCAAAATAACATTAAAACTGACAATAAAGCTGAAAGGACGGAAGTGTAGTGAAACCTTGATGGGAGTATCCATGGTCCCCCACGATGAATCGGAGCCTTCTGACAAAACAAACAGTTTGATTCTGAATTAGTCTCTTTTCTTTTTCAAAATGGAATCAAATCAAATGGTAGAACATTGAATTTGAATGAATATCACTGAAATAATTATCTGATTAATTGACAGTGAAGAGGAGACAGATTGAAGGAAATGCTTTTACAGTAGTGAGATGGCACAGTTATGTACGATGGTATATTAATGTACTATTATACAGTAATGTTATTTTCCTCTTTATTTTCCTTAAGTGACTTTTTTTGCTTTTGGGTCCAAACTCATTGTTTTCCCTCAACACATTAAAGGCCTCTCTAGTTTTCCACTGCCCTTTGCACCAATTCATGGGGCTGTTTTGGTGAAATGGGGACCAATAATGAAGCTGTTGTGTTCTGCCATTTCCTAAATGGGAGCAGAATATCGTTTCCCAGCTTAGACTCTGACTGATCACCACCCAAACCCTTTGTGAGAGTTCGAAGTTCAAATCATCTTTAACTTTGTGTTTGTTTGTTTGTTTGTTTGTTTGTTTTTTTGTCACTTGTTGCCAGATGACGGGCACAACTCAGCAGAACTCCAAGACCCCACAGGTCCATATCCCAGCAGCCTCTGCAGCAGGAAATAACTCTGTCAGTGTGACCCTTGACCCCCAGGCCCAGCTTGAGTCTGACAAGAGAGCTGTTTACAGGTAAGTAGGAGAGTAAACATTACTCTAAGGCCATTCATCATTGTTGCATAGGAACTTTTTCTTGAGTTTTCCTTCATAACTTAAAGTATGACCAGTCAAATTCCTGTAATGTTCTGTGATGTTAAACAGTTTGTTAGTAAATGTCACAGGACATGTTTGTTTTTCATCCGTTCTGAGCAGGCTTTGTCGTAAAAACATTTAAAGCTCTACCCAAAAGGTTTCTTTTAATTGCCTCATAAACAAAATAGTACTTTCAGCGATTAAAGTTGTTAATAATGAGTTTATAACTCCAAGAGGAAAGTATTCTGCACCAGCAGAAGAATGCACGGGGAGAAGGCGCTCTGGTTATTTGACTGTAACCAGTATTTCCAGGGAAAGCTAAAAGAAGCTAAACGTTTTTGAAACTGCTCTGTTGAAAAAGAAAACAAGAAACAAGTAAAATCTGATGTGAGACTTTTCAGTAGTCAAGCAGAATTTGTTACAAATATTTGAGATCAACATTGTGAAATGAATTCATTTCTCTTTCACGCCAACAGTCATTTTCAAAGGTAAGGATTACTCTCCAGATCACAGAGGTTTTATGAAACATTCTGGCTTTGGACAAATATCAGGAATGAAATAATAAAGACATTTTAGTTTTAGTAGATTTCACCATTGTTACCATTTTATTTTAAAGATCCAACGTGTGCCAACGGATAAGCAGTAAAAAAAACTACCTGATATTTCTCTGTGAATTACAAGACACATAATGAGGTTTTGATTAAACTGTGATTTTTTTTTAGCAGCTGTTGTGTCATTCTGCACATCCGTTAAATCCACTGTCATGTTTGTCATTTAATCTTGATGATAACATAACTTATCTTAGTCAGCAGTGGTAGTCTTACTGCGCCACCTACCACCCTTTTTATGACGCATGCGTTCACACATAGCTGTTCAAATGTTGAATTTGTAGAATCTGGAAATATGCATTGATTAAATTGCAAAATGTTTCCAAAGACTCTGCTTCAGTCACAGTAAGTCTAAAAACTTTCATTACTGTCCAAAAAGCTAGAATTACTGTGAAAATAGAAACTATCCCTCTGCAGGATGCGGTTTGTTGTTGCTGGAGTACCAGAGGACTCGCTTTATGTCTTTGGATATAAGCCGCTCTCACTCGGTAACAGTTGTCATTTACTCATGATAGGTGGTCGAAACATACGCAGCGTTTCTAAAAAAACGGTTATCTGCAAATACGTCTACATGTGGGAGGCATTGTGTGCTCTTTTCTGGTGTCAGCTGCAGCTCCTCCAGAGATACCACGGCCTCTTGGTCTCTCCGTAGCATTTCCCCTTACCTGTCCGCTGTGTTCCTTCGTCTCCACGACGCCGTTTTTTTCCTCCGACCTTCTCAAATAAACAGCCGAGGCCTTCATATTGGATTCGTACTGAGATCACACCACTCACAGATAGACACTAACCACTGGTGATTTGTGGGGGCTGCATACAAATGCGCAGCACACTTTTAAGCTTTGAATTTGTGAAAAAGTAGGAAATGACGAGTCGTTCTACTTCCACTTCCAAATAGAATAGAATCGAGTTCATAGATAGCAGCAGTGTAACAAAATGTAAAAAAATGTTCAAGAGTCGTGATTACTGTGCAAAAATACTGTATGTTAGGATAGTTAGCAGCTCCAAGCTGCTCTCAGTAGGTTGTAGCTCTTCTACGTCTTTGTGTTGATAGATTTTCTTCTTCCCTGCAGCTTCACGTTTTCCTCAGTTATCTCTGGGTTGGAGTGAATTCAAGCCTTTGATACTGAACCAGATCAGACAGGTGCAGACACGATGGAAACACACTGAATAAATTAACAGTTAGAGCTTCCTCTAATCTTGTAAATCATGTCACATAAAGTTAATTTCTTGATAGACAATTGAGGGAATTTCATGCCCTCCCCCTGCCCACCACCACCACCACCACACACACCTAAAAGCACCAAATATTGTTCAGATGTTACACAGCTCAAGGTTTCAACTTGTATGTATGAGTTCAGACAACAGAAGCTAACTAGTGCGAAGGTGAAGCTTGCACACACATAAAAAGCCGCAGACCTGAAGCACTAGAGGCCGAACCCAAACCGTATCTGCTACAGCAAGAAAGAGAGAAATTTGAGGCTACATTTATTTTACCTTTCCTTCAAAAAAGCCCCAAAGTTCCCATTCTTGTTCGGTGGAAAAAGAGAAAAGAAAACAACAACAAGAAAAAGGCTGCTGGGCAAGTCTCAAAACACAACCGCCTCCTTCTGCTTTCAGCTTATCACTACAATATTGATGTACCTTCGTAACGAGATTGCATTACCTATTCATGAAGTGAAATATTCAAATACACAGACATGTCTAAAAGCCCCCCACCCCCATCTGATGGAGTCAGCAAACTAGCAGCCAACTGGATCTGTTGAGGGCGCCGTGCGCTCCCTGCCGTCCTGGAGCTTCCAGCCAGCAGTTTGCCATCTGCCTCAGCTCCTTGGGTGCAGCCCGCAGGTATCCGCCACCGCCTTCTGAGGAGGCGAGAGCTTCCACGCTTCGACCCGAGGCGAGCCACGGCGAAGTCCTGAGCCGCTCCCCCGGGAGACGAGGCGGGCTTTGATGTGAAGCAGCCATGTTTGAAGCAGCTCCTGGTGGCGCCGGTGGAGTCAGCTCCTCTTCCTCCTCCATGTACCCGTTCTAGCTGGCTGCCGTTCTCCTTCTCCACCCGTTCAGTACACCGCACCGCACAGGAAGCCTTATGATGGCGACAAGAACAACATGGACGTTTAAAGGAGCATCTTTGGAGGGTTTTTTTTTTCTTTACTCGTCTGAGATATGAGTTGTTCTGCTGGTTTGCAGAGGATAAAGCAGAGCAGGGAAATGATAAAATAAACAAGCAAGTAAATAATAAAACAATAATAAACAGCTAAGCCAAAGTAGCTTTGAAGTTATCCATGTTAAAGTCATGATTTTTATCCAGATGTAAACAATTATAGCATTTAAATATTTTAATCCTTGGTTTTTCTTTATACCGATTAAATGTTTTTATTTTTTTATTCTGTCATAACCATTATTATTATTACTGAACTGAAAAAAAACAAGTCAGTTTCAGTTCAAATTTAGCACGCATTAAGATCTGTTGAGCACATTTCAGAGCAAAGATAAATGTTACACTTGTAGGATGTTGACCCGTTTACACGGCCCAGATCCAATCATTATCTTCATGCACTCACACAGCAGTGAGACACCTGCCTCACTCTTTGTGACCTGCACACCTGGACAACGTCCTGGTTGCTGCATCTCATTCGGTGTGAAGGAAGTTGGGAAGTCGCTACGTTCAGCACCGCACTCGTGCATTTTTCTTCGCTGTCTTGAGCCAAAACACGCTCCGATGATGATCCGACTTCTTTACTGCCATAACTACATCAAACACCGATGAGGAGCCCTGGAGCCGCTCTACCAGGGATGCTGCCCCAGGAGGTCATCGTGCAGAAAATACAGGAGGTTTCCGCGCTTAGTGTCTGTTTTGCAAACATTTTTTAGCTCTTTTTACTCGACATCATGGGCTGCAACCATGCTGCTCCTAGAACCCCCAGTAAGCTGCCACAGTTCCAATAGAGAGTTGTTCATGCCTAAAAACCCTCTCATGTTTTCTTATGGGTAATTAAGAGCATGCTCAGCATGTCTTGGAACGGCTCGCTAAAACCCTGCAAAGACCACTCAGGCAGGGATGTTTTTCTTCTTTTTTCTTTTTAACACCGTAACGACGTCCTCATCCGGTCATGAGCTCATGATTGACTGATTGGCATCTTCAAACTGACTCTGGGCTGAGAGCAAATGTTGGAAGAATTAGTAAAACCAAAAGAAAAAAAACCAGAGGGAAACCTCCTAGAGATAATGAAGTGATAAAAACACTTTTTATGCTGTAAGAAATAATTAAACTAATAAAACTGCAAAAAGGGAAATGAAATTATCGATGAATATTTGTGCATATTTTGTTGCGTGTTGCCGTACTCCCGCATTTCTACATATTATGTTTACATATTGGTTTGTTTTGTTTCTTTTGTTTAGTCCCTCTCTCTTTTCTCCCCCATACTTTAGATATTCGTTCTTTTTGTGGAGTTTCTTATTATTTCATGGTCCTCATCAGAGATCATATTTATGTTAATTATGCTTGTGCACACCATGAGCGCTGGGATTTGTGGATCTATTCTTGGCTGTGGAAATTACTTGGAAACACTTGATGGGACTCAATAAGAAGAGGAAAACATGCTGACTTTTTATTTTTCCTAACAGCACATCCACCCCATATGTACTTTAGGATTTTTATAGTTTCACTATAATTAATTAGGGCACAACCCTTTTTTTTTTTTTTTGAAAAGGTAGGACGATCTTACTTCAATTGAAGTCTTAATTCAGTTCTGATTTTTCTCACCGATTCTAATATGTGTTGCTTTTCCCCTTCATGTAATGTTGGCTTTTTGTCCCTACTGTCCAAAACAATGATTCTTTCCTAAGAACTCCTCTGGGGATGAATGGTTGATCATTCTTCATGCTACCTGTGCTGCTGTGGCTCATAATGAAACCTTACAGAGCATCCAAGCATCGCCCAGCTTGAAATACTCCCAGGAGCAAAATGAAAAAATATCACCATACTTCACAACACTTTGGATTCTGGATAACTTTTGAAACCCTTTTACAGTGAAGGAGATGCTTTGTCCACTAACGTGTGGTCTGAACCAGAGCCAAACATGATTGTTCGCCACAGTTTTTAAATTTTTTAATAAAAGGTTTAGGAGAATAAAAAAGGATTAGTTTAGGAAAATTATGTGCCGACTACAAATATTGATGTTAATTGAGTATTATAGTCAATATCTTTGATTGTGTTGCAGATTGTGCAACTGGTGATAATTACTGACGGTTTTTGTATTCTTGTTGGGGTGATACAGGTAGAGTCACTTTCTATGTTTCTATAATGTTGGACTGACGATGATGACATAAACCTGAAGCGAGCACATTTGTGTTTGGTTAATTATTTTATTGTAGCAAAGTTTCTTGTCATAAATCTCATGCCATTAAAAAGCCAGGTTATTTTTCTCGAAACACACATTTGTAGGAAAGAATGTGTTCGTGTGTAGAACGGCAGTTCACCATTTATATGTCACTTTGCCTTCAACTTGAAGAAAAAAAATAACGTGTCCACTTGGTTTAAAGGAACCCAGATTGAAGTTGCCTCAGATAACAGTTAAACATGAAGCAGACAGCGACCGACTGCTCTGGCAGGTTTCAATCTCAAGGGTATGATGCCTGGTTGATGCTTGAAACTCAAGCATCAAAACCAAAGTCCATAGCAGAATAAGCTGTTTAGTTTTGGCATTTGGAAACCAGATTTTCCCTACAAATGTGGCACCATATAAAGGGAAATAAACATAGTTTCTGATGGTTTGTGTTTCTTGCCAAGAAGCATTGCTGCAATAAAGAAAACGTCGACCGAACACAAATCCACTTCCTTCACGCAGGTGATTTTGATCCGATACGACTGAGATAAGAACTGAGACTGAGAAATCCTCTGGCATTAAAATAATAATATCAGGGAATTGTTGGAACAGCAGTAACGTACCAACATTGCTGAGCCTTCGGCTGCCTGAATGTGGAGGAGACGAGACATGGATCCATGTTTGTCACATGACGTGTTGGGACAGTTCCCTGTCAGGCACAATTCAAACTAAGAGTGCAAATGAGAGCAAACAGCAGGATACAGTGTGTTAGAGCTCGCAAGAAAAGGTAAAGTCAGATGACAGCCAATGAGTGCGCGCCAGCTCGTGCTGCCTTCAGGGCCTTTTGTCACAGAAAGCACAGCTGTTGCTGCAGAGTGACTAATCCTAAAGCTGCTCTGATTTTTATCTCAGGTGGTTCTGTGAAAGAAAACGATCCGTGTTCTGATTCCTGACTACAATTATGGCAGTAATCTTCCCCTTGCCGGAGAAAGCAAACCCTTTGGCTCTTATCTACATGCAGAGACGCCGATTTACGTTTCGGCTGGTGGATGCTCACCACTGATAGGCCTATTACCGGATGACTTTACGTGACGATCGTGTGTCGCGTATGTGTCGTCGGATTGCGTTGAGTCACGGATGAAATAACACAACCGCACGAAGAATCTGAAAAGGGGACGCGGTGTTTTACTTTCAGTTGTCAATACAATGACGCTCATTGAGGTCCGAGGGGGATATTCTTTTGCCACTCAGTAAAAATGTTTTAATTAAAAACAAAAATGGTGTCTGCTGCCATGGCGACGGCTGTGCATGTGGAATACAGCTGACACAGAGCGAGAGAAAAGGAGAGTACATATGGCTTTGAGTTGCTCTTCACCTGTTTATCAGCGTTGTTTTCTCTTTGCTGTGGCGAAACTCTAGCTCAAATAAATGACAGAAAGTGGACTGCCCATTTGTATAACGTTGTGACACAGTCGCCAAATAGGATAAAATATATCTTAAAGCAGCTAGGAAGGTGTGTATCCTACAGCAGCAATTAATAGTATAAAAAATGTGATTAGTTGTCCAATATAAAAAAAACCCCGTCTGTTTAGTCCTCACTTGCAGCTTGACAGAACTGAGAGAAACAAAACTGTTTCTAGATTTATATCCAGGGAGGGAGGAGACATATTTTATGTATCAAAACATCAGCAAATTCCTCCGCTTTAAATTAATATTTGATAGAAATCGGATAAGAAATAAGATCACTACTAACACTTTTGTGATTCCTGCTCATCCATTATCGGAACAACCTGATTGAAATGAATCAATGCAGTTGAAGAAGCACATCACTAGCTACAGCGGCTAATAGGTACTGACCTATCCAGTAATGTATGTCGATGTTGCTCAACATGGTCGTAGGACTTGTTGCTGTGGCACGGGCCAGGATGAGTCCTGTGTTTACTAGCAACTCTGGAGAAAGTGAGATGAAAATGAGCTTAGGAATTATCACCAATAGTTAATCTGCCAATCACATGACAGCAACTCAATGCATTAAGGTATCTAGATTAAGGAAAATTGACTTCCTGGAGTTCAGACAAAGCGTCAGAATGCTGAACAAAGATGATCTCAATAAAACTACAGGCGTTTTCCACTAGACCACCTCCGGCCAGATTCGTTTTCCACTGGCACTCAGCCCGGCTGTTCTCAGATTTTCACACCTACTTCAGAGGTAGTACTAGCAGGACCGAGCAGGGTATGGCACAGATACCATTTGATCTACAGCTGACCGCATTCGTTGATTGGCTCGTGATTTACGACATCACCGAAAACTGCAAACGACATTAGTATTTAATGTTTAATGAAATATCTGGGTTCACATTAGTCCATCAGAAACTCAGAGGTTCTCCATCGCTGAGTCTTGCTGCAAACATCAGTGGAGAGTTGACTACAGCTGCTGCACGCTCACATCCCACCCACCATAGCGAGGAGCAGAGTGTATAATGGAAAAGCTCACTACCTGGTGTAGAACCGAACCGCGCATTAACCGATCAGAGCGCGTCTTGCCAGTGGAAAAGCGCCTTAGATGTGGCACGGTTGATGGTGCCAGGCAGGCAGACTGGTTGGAGTGTTTCACAAACTGCTGCTCTTAGTGGGATTTATTCTTTCATTTTGAACACCAGATCCAGTTTACCCCCTAAATTCCTCTTTGGACCCGCATGGTACTGATGGAGGTCTCATTCGTGACCGGCTAAATATTTTCCAGCTTCAGCTATTTACCACTACGTTTTGGCAGAAAATAAGCAGTAATTACATAGTTAAGGATTTTATATTGTCACATATCCACACCTGTTACAATCTGATCCCCAGGTCGGTCGTCTGGCATGGAAATGAAGAGTAAAGAATAAACACTGCTCACGTAGGGAGCAAATGGCTAAACGCGCCTTGTCTTGCTGTTACAGTCACATTTAAACTGGACTTCATCTCCCACTCCCACAGTAGGTAGGATGATGTAAGGAGGCACAAATAGCTGTGTCGTTTCTATAGACGCTCAGATCTGTCAGCCTTCCTGCATCAGCACCATGCCTATGTCGAGGCTGAAGGCTTTTCGCATGAACGAAAACAACATCCCTGCCATTTTTCTAAGAATCATTTTTCCTCAGGAAGTCGGCTTAGGCTTTAATGTTTCTTTTCACTAATTGCTGGAATGCCAGCTTTATGATGAGATGTGTGGTTTCCTCTCTCTCTCTCTCTCTCTGGATGCTTTGTTATTAACAGCTGACTGTTTGTGTGATAGGGTGATTAGCCTAATGAGTTGTGGCATTTACTGTAAAGATCCTTCTGGATTCTCTGCATCTCATTAAATAGGCGGAGAGGGCTCTTGTTGTTTTTTTTTTGCAGGTTGCGGATGTAAGGCTCTCCGCAGCTCGGAAATGGAAATATGCGTTTAATTGAAAGAGACGCGAGCGTCAGCTCCGTTTCAAACAGAAATGTCCTTGTGACTTCACAAACTTGACTTGGAAGAACTTTCTTTACCGGGAAAAAAAAAAAAAAAAAAAAACAGGACAACTTTGCCGTTTGTCTCCCTCAGATGAAGATCAACAATAAACAGCACCGTGAGAGTGCTTTTTGTGTCATCTTCTCATAAGAAGTCTAATGTAGCATGTTGTACTAAATCAGCAGGAAAAACAGATTTAGGATTTCGGGGTTTCATTCTGCCACATACACATTTTTAGTTCTTTTTAAAAGCCAAAAAAATACACAGAAGATTGAAGTTCTATTACCCAACACAAGTAAACACATTTAATTCCATGGACCCAAGGATGTCGTCCAGAAGGTTTTCGGGCTTGGCAGTGTGTTCATGGGACTCTGTAACGCACCATAAAGTCTTTTTATCCTCGGTGCCAAAATGCATGAATGCGTCCTCCTACAGCGAGCTGCTCAGGCCGTCTGACGGGCTTTAAAGAAAAAGGCCGTGCCTCTTTCCATTTCACAGGTCAGCATGTGTTGGTGCTCAGCGGCTCCTGGATGCAGGAAACTGTGTCAGAGCTCAAGTGGTTTTATTGGCTGTTTCTGTTGGATACTTATTTTTACGAGTTTCTTTTATGGTTGACTTTAGATGAGAACAAAGTTCAAGATATATTTTTCTTTTACTAGTTGGTGCTTTTCCTCGACCCCCCCCAGCCCGACTTAGACAAACAACTAATTGTTCCTACATTGAATTGGATTTTTATTAGACCGGAAAAAAAACAAAAAACAACAAACTTTCTTTTTTTCTTTAGCTGTTGCCAACAAATTTCCAAATGTGTGCAATTATTTTCACCCTTAACTGACGGACACGTTAGGGGGCCATAAAAGAAAAAAAACTGTTAAGGAAACTGCATTGTTAAAAACAAACCCATCCGATTAGGACAGTACATTAGAATAAGTCTAAAATAAAAAATTAGTCAAATGGAAATAGGAATTATTCAGTGCTCGGGGTTATTTAAGTGTGTGTGTGTGTGGGTGTGTGTGTGTGTGTGTGTGTGTTCCTTTGTACACTCTAACCCCGCACCTTTCCTCGAACACAGGGGTGTTTTTCAGACATGTAGCCCGGGGAAACAGGGGCCTCGTTGGGAGCAAACACAGCTTGACTCCAGCAAATCTGGTTTCTAATATGCAGGCATACAGCCGGCCTGATTAGACTGCTACACGGTGGGGAGCGCAGACGCAGAGACCTCCGGCTCGCACGCGTTCAAATAAACACATATTTTTTAAAGCGCTGCCCTCCATCTGTGCCCTCTTGGTGGTTTGCTAGATTTTTGTAAATACTGGCAAATGCAATTTGTTCTGAAGATGACTACAGGGATTTTTATTCAAGCTTGTCCGCGGCAGCGCCTCGAATGAACAGGTTTATTATTCTTCACTGTGTTCAGAAAAGCCCTTAAATTAAATCCAACGTTAAAGGAGGATCCAGTTTGATCCCCTTCTTCTCAGGATGCAGAAGGTTTAGGCATGCAGAGCTCTTCTCTGAATGCAAATATACTGCAGTTATATGAAAGAAATAGCCTATGAAAGCCTGTTTGTCTCCTATCAGTATCTACTATCAATTTTAGCAAAACTGAACAATTCAAGTAATAAAAGCAAACAACATACTTTAACATTTTCTATAAATGTAATTTTAAAAAAAAATTATATGGTGAAGAGATTTGGCTACCAGCACTTTTATTTCCAGTTGAAATGGTAGATTTCATCAGCCGCATATGACGAGAGTGTCATTAGTTGTTTCTCAGTGGCTAATATTAAAAACAACACGTCAAAGCAAGTTCACCCTCACAGCAGAACGCAAGATACCAACGCAAGTTTTCAAAGACCTGAAACTACACCAGACTATAGCCGGCCCTCGAGACGGCTAAAAGCACGACCACTACTAATCAGTGCGCTTCTGTGTGACTTCTCCACTCTTCTTCTGCACATGTGGGCCTCTTTGGGTTTGTAAACCGTTTGCACAAAAGTGCGACTGCGGTCATTCAGTAGCATGAACGACAAAGCCAAAAAATAAATAAATAAATGAAAAAAAAAATCTGATTTCTATGAAAACTTGGAATTGAGAGTCAAAACCCGACGTGTTAATGTAACCAAAAGAAGAAAAAAAAGCATGCCAGACAGTCCTAGAGAATGTGGATAAGGACTTCTGGGTGGAAGTTTTCTAGAGAAATCTAAAATGTTTGGACAGCATAGATCCGGTACAGGACAACAAAGAATTCCACCATGTATCAGACGCTGAAGGAAATCCTAAGATAATCTGTAAAAAAAGAATACGCTGGTGCAGAACTGGATGCTGCGAAATGTCAAAAAGGACTCAAAAGAAAAGGGGTAAATTCACCCAGGAAGGACTACTAAATAATGGAAAGCTGTGGAATGATTCAAAGCCTTATCTCAGAGAGATGCTGTGATGTCACCTGAAACAGGCTGAAGACACAAGAAACTGAAGAAATCTGTTTCAGCTGAAAGTGAGGGAAAACTTCCTTTTGCATGGATTAGATGGCTGCTCTGAGTTATTTTAGCAACACTGGCTGCTATAGCATGCTGTCCGAACCACAGTTAGAATACAGATTTCTGTTGATTCCCTTTATTAAATAAGATAGAAAGATGAAGTTTTGGTGTTTACTTGCAATCAAACAACTTTCTTTATTTGGAACCAAACATGAGATAAGCTGATGGAACCGAATACTAATCTTTCTCACTCTCTTTAGTTGTGTATTTGTACATTTCTTTCTCCTTTCACGTCACATTTATGTATTTTGTGTCGGTCTTCCACATTAAAATGAACATTTTTGGGGTTTGAATACATTTCCGTACTACTTCATGCATCCCCTTCCAGAAACTCGGATCCAGGTCTACCAGCTGCTTCCTATAATCCAGAGAATTCCCCGTTGCAACTTCGTTGGACATCTTGCCACTCAGCTGAACCTCAGCAATAAAACGGACGCCTGTTTCCGTCCTCTGACTCACTGACCATAAACCCGATGCTGCAAGCTCACCCAATAGTTCTCAGCTTGGTGCGTAAGCCGCCGCGTTCCGTACTGGCCTCTGATTCTGGGCTTTTTGCTGGTGACCCAGCGCGGAGCGATGCTGCAGGGTGGGAGGACCTGCCGTGCTGACTCCACTCACTGGGCGATCTGTAAATCGCTCTTTTATGGCCCTTGTAATGATCCCCCAGCCGGCAATATCCCCACCGTCGCACTGCAGATAGGACATGCCGTGCTCGCTTGTGAACATGGGGCTGCTTGAGGGGCGGAGGGGGTTTAGAAGATAGTGCAAGAGAGAGAATAAAAAGCACCCATAATGTGACCATACAGTCACGCACACATGCAGGCCCATGTACATAAAAAAGACCTGGATTTTCACACCCCATCTGTCTTAATCCTGACTGTGTAAAGGTCATAAGGAAGCACAGAGCAGTGGAGTTTTTACCTCATCCCCGGGTGGGTGAAATGGAAATGTGAGCGATTTTATTTCATTCCCGCCAGACAGCACTGGAATTGTTTTATTTTGACATTTTCAAAATGTAAAATCGAGCAAAATTCCCAATCAGTTTTGCTGCAGCTTCTTTCTGTTTTCTGACAACTTAAATTTTTGAGTCTTGGAAATGTTCCAGTCTCGTTTCACACTAAGTCCCGTATATGCGCTTAAGGTGGAGACCGCAATGTACCGTAGTTTTTAATTTATCAACCTAAACCTTTAGCTTTTGTGAGACTTTGCTCAGTGGTTACCACAGAACATAATCAAACCCCCTGGCAGATGGAGGCTTTAAAAAATATTTTATTTTTGCAACATATTTCTTCCAACTTGAAAGCATTATTGATGTTTCCAAGCAGATCCACTTGAATCCTACAGCCAATGTTAGCAAAAACAGTGCAAAAATGTTATTAAAAGGATCAGATTGCTGTTAACCGATAAAGATTTTAATGATTTAGAAGTATGTATCTGTTTTTATTTATTTGTTTACTTCAGTGTAAATACTAAGATAAATATTTCCTTTGTTACTGCTGGATTTGGAATTCAATATCTTTTGAGAGATATTTGTCTCATTTCTTAGTAGATGCAAACATTTTGACTGGACCAAAATTTTTAAACGTAAATCTATCCAGAGTATGAATTACTTTGGTCTTCACTACATGAGAGGCGAACTATGTCCTGAAGAAAACTACAGCCTACCTTTTTTCACACCTCTCTCTGTCTCCTCAAATACATTTGTGGTAAATATTCCTTAGGAGCAGCGCACACATTACACAACCCACCTACAGCAAGTGTGCCACATTTCTTTTTTTATCTCTGCTATAAGGAGCTTGAAGCCTTCTGTCCAGTCTGTGACAGGCTGCCTCATGTTACTGTTGGTTAGGCGGATTTGCTTCGCCAAGTTTTGTCAGGCTGCACACCCAGTTCTCGTCATCAAAACATTAACACCGAGTTCCAGACTTCAACGGGACGCCACGATATTGTCCGGAGAAACAGCCGTAACGCTGCTTCTCTGGAGGTGAAGAGAAGTAAACCCCTCCGAATTTAAGCCGTCCACCAAAAGTACCTAGAGATCTTAAAGGGCGCAACATCAGAACACTAGGAGTCACTGATTGGCTAGTGAACTCTCGCCTGTACTTCTCTTTTTCTGACTTTCATTTCTTTTAATCAAACCAGAAGTCTGATTAAAAGACTGAGCCGACTGTCCAGCATAGCTTCCTTGTCCCCATAGTTATGTTGCAAGACTTGACCACAACGTCCAACATCGGACTTTCTACTGTGCAGTCGGGTCTTTCTAGCTTGCAGTCTCATTAGTGCAGACGTTCTTTTAGGACTACCCTCAGCTGCCCATTATTAATAATTATTTGTTGTCAACATTGCTTTTATTTCCTTTGTTTGCAGCAGCTCGACACGCCTGTTTAATTGTTTATGCTGTAGACATTTTATTAGATTCAGATTGTTTGGCATGCTAACACTTAAAGAATTGGTTAGCCTATTGCTGGGATTGATGGTACAAATCTTAAACAGAAAAGTATCTACATGTCGCACATCCTCCTGCTATCAGTTTTGGCCTCATTTTAGCTTCGCTCCCAACTGAGCACCGCTCTCTGCTGCACAACGAGCACAAACCCTAGCACGCAGAAGGTAGAGGCCTTCCTTTCAGCACGTGGTCCCCCTGTTTAGTATTCCTGCCATGCCTGTTTGGTGGAGCAGCATTAAATTGGGATCAGGGAGATTAGAGTATAATATAGACGACTATTAAAGGCTGCAAATGGGAGCCAGGGGTTAGAGTCTGAGCAGTGGCCTTGCCTAGCCATATGCTAAGCTGTGCAATTACTACTTCCACACACATCTTTATACAAATGACGCAAAGTAAAATAAAATAAAAAAAATACCAATAATGTTCAGAGTAGGATCCTTTTTTTAAAAAAACAGCTGTCACTGAGTTAAAAGGGCAAATTACAACAGAGTTACATAATTCGATCCACAGTTAGTTCTTTTTCAGCTTTATGGTCTCTTGGCTCACCACATTATATATTCAGATCAACTCTATTTATTCCAAATACAATACAATCCCAATGAGATCTAGTGATGGACAGTGGAAGGAAGTCAGTTAATTAGGTAATGCGAATGCTAATTGTTGAAATCACTTTTAAGCTAACAGCAGGGAAAAAAAAGAGTCAAACAGAGAAGTACTGAGCCAGAACAATGAAATGAAGAACAATGAGGTTCGTATTTATTGGCATCAATATCTCCATTGGAAAGTGGTGCTGTAAATTCAAGATGAATTTTGTCATTTTATCTTTTTGAGTTGACGCAAATCAAAAGCTTTTTATGTCCTGGTCAACAAAATTTTGCAGAAAATAACTATAGTTGATCAATTTTGATATAAAGGTTTCTGCCGTGTAACCCTATACCGTGTTCATAAGTCACAATCTCTCTCTTGAAGTTCTGTGGAACATTTTCTGGACAATGATGCCATGACTCGGTCCACAAAACCATAAATATTATGCGTTGCCACATAGCAGACGGCAATTGCAAATTGCAAATGCGAATATTTTCAGAGGTAATTGTAACAAAATACAGTTACTCATACATTCCAATTAAATCACATAATACTATTAAATGCGTTTATGCGTTAATCCTAACTCTGGCTGGAGTGGCATTAACCTGAGGCAGTGTGTTTCTGTCCAATGGAAACACAAAGCAGATGCAAACGGGTTCTGCTGGCTCTGCGTTTATTGTGTTTAAATGTACAGGCAGTTTTGATTGTTTAGCAGCATGACATACCCTAAGGAAAATCCTGAACATGTTAAGCAAGGTTCTGCTGGAGATCTTTGAAAAGATCTTGAAATGAATTGGATATGGTCGAATGAGACTTTCTCCTACATTCCCACCTTTAGCTTCTCGCAGGAATGTCACTCACATAGGATCGCTCAGACACGCCGTCTAATTGTTCATATCGCTTGGATATATGTAGAGCATTTCCTTTGAGCAGAAAACGACTGATATCGAAGAATACCATCGACATTTGAAATTTTCGACTTTCTTTACCGAAAAAGTTATTATAAAATGTGAAAATCTTCATCAGAGGAAAATGAACTGACTAATCATTTATTTGTCTTGCTGTATTTGGTTTGCACTAAGTTCTTTTTTCTCCCGCTCGTCTCCTTCAGACATCCGCTGTTCCCCCTGCTGGCTCTGCTGTTTGAGAAATGTGAACAGGCCACGCAGGGATCCGAGTGCATCACGTCGGCCAGCTTCGATGTAGACATTGAAAACTTTGTTCACCAGCAAGAACGAGAACACAAGCCCTTCTTCAGTGAGGATCCGGAGCTTGACAACTTGGTGGGTCAATGACTGAGGCAACAAACACTGAGTGCATAAAAGGTTGGGGACGTCTCTTGTCCACGTCCCTCTTCAGGTGTCCCCACAGATTTGCTGCTCGGCTAAGTTCCTGTCCAATTGTCAGGAGATCATTTTTTAAATTTCACAGACAAAAATAAAAAGAAAGTTCAGAATAGACCTGTTGCCTGGTTGTAAGAGTGAATGAGATGAGTGATTTCATTCCTATGAGATAAACAGAAAAATGTTTGATATGTCAGTTGACAGTTGAAATGTCTTTCAATTTCTCCTGTAACTCTTTTTCAGAATAGCTCAAAAAAACCATGTCAAGCGAGCATATAAACTTTAAATGGTTCGCCTGCATTGAACTCTTCCAAACCAGAAAGCATGACGCTCAAAAATTACAGCTTACTGGCTCATTTGCAAGCAACACCTATAGAAAGAAAGAGCTAAATAGCCTTATGGATATGATTTTCTGTGTTGGGTCTTCATGTAGCCATATATTCCAATGGCTACATGTAACCACATGTCGCTATTCCATGGGTAAGGAAACTAGTATCAAACCTGCAAACTCATTTTGCAAGAAGAGCGATCTGGTAAGCATTAGGGTAAACATGCTCCTTACTTTATGGAAGTAAGGAGCATGTTTTCAGCTTTTCAATTCCCACTAAAATGAAAATATACAGATTGATGTGTAAAAGAATTAGAAATGAACAAGTAGATCTAATTTTTTGTCTTACTAAAACGTTTTGTATCCAAACATCACTGTTAATAATTCACTCCAACAATTTTTTTCCCCCTTGTCATTCCTGCCCCCCCCCCCCACACACACACACACAGAGAAACACTCTGCTTGCAATAGCCATGAAGAATTACAAATAAAAAGAGGATGCCTGCTGATCAAGAGAAATTGGATTTTAAATGGTCAGCGTTGTCATCACACTACAGGAGGGCATGCTGACAAGTGCTGAACGGTCAATTAACCCTGCATCTGTGTGTTTTATGAGCCACTGGGTGTCAGCACCCTTCCCAGAGGGCACTAACTCTTCCACAGGGCAGTGATGTTACTCTGGGCCCTGCTGGCTGCCATGGGTACAGGAGTTACCGGTCCCTTGATTAAGGGAGGGCAGTTTCATTAGCTCATTTATCTTCTCCTTGGCAAAGCACTTTTCTGACCTTTCTGTTGACCTTCTTTAGAGCAGAGTTTTACAGAATGGCAAAAGCAGCCAAAGATGCCAAAATGCAGAGGCACTGGCAGTATGTGTCCTTTCATTTAAATACATTCTAATGTGTTTGTCTGTTTTGATATTTTTTCTGATACTTTTAGAACTCTCTTATGTCCAAATTGTATTTGATTTAAGTGCACTGCTAGTAGCCCAGTTGTAGTAGTAATCTGGATTAAAAAGCTGTATTTAATTCTGAAAAGGTCAGATTAATATGCAGTTAACTCGTCCCAAATCATTTCCCTTAATCTAATAAATTCAGATTCAAATTCAGTTACAACTTAAAACAGTCAACGTCAGTGTAAATCAGGATATATTTAGCTTAAAATAATGTTAGAAGTCACCCGTTTAAGGAAACCAGTACCAAACCTGCAAACTTATTTGGCCAATATTTGGGTATAACTCAGGCTGGACTGCGACAGACTGGCGACCTGTCCAGGGTGAACTCCGCCTCTCGCCTGAAACATTCGCTGGAGATAGGCACCAGCACCCCTCTTGACCCCACTAGGGACAAGGGTGTTAGAAAATGGATGGACTCAGGCTGGATGGGTAACTTTGCCTAGGCTCTAAGTAGGCTTTTTGGTTGAACCCAGTCAGGTTCGCTCAGACTGAAATGCCCAAACCTATTTGGGCAGACTATGGAGGTCTTAGCCAGTAGGTACACCGAGGACTAACTAAGAGTTTAAAATCTCCTCTTTTTCTCTAATTTGGTGGGAACTGCACTCCAGAACGTGGCGCAAAGAACTTCAACTGGAGACTTAACATGCACAAAAGTGACATGGTTTGACATGTGCCTGTGTGTACTCTTAGATGGTGAAGGCTATCCAGGTATTACGGATCCACTTACTGGAGCTAGAGAAGGTCAATGAGCTCTGTAAGGACTTCTGCAATCGCTACATCACCTGCCTCAAGACCAAAATGCACAGCGACAACCTTTTGCGCAACGACCTCGGAGGGCCCTACTCTCCGTCCCACACCAGTCTCAGCATGCAGCAGGTTAGTCTCAGCCAAACCTCGGAGTAGGACTGTTTCCTCTGGGCATTCCTTGTCGCATACCACCAGGTGTGCTTTGCTCTGTGCTTTGCCCCGCACCACAATTGCTCACCAATATCTCCTTCTGCGATCCCCCCCAGGAACTAATTCAGACCTCCTCTCCATCCATGACCTCTGTCTCCAGTTCTGTTAACTCTTCAGGGATTGTGGTGCCCGCCGGAGGTCTGCAGCAAAGCAACGTCGCCATGACCACCATCAACTCACAAGTGGTATCAGGTTAGGATGTGATTGCACACTTGTGGCACAAACTTGACAAAGTTGAGTTTAGATCAAGAGCTGGAAGTAGCCGAACTGCAAGTTAAAATGCGGAGGCCGGTTTTCATTTATACCAAGGTTTGAAAACGGTTTCAATTTCAAAGCTACAAAAACATTTCACCATAGTATCGTCTGACTGTGTGAACCACAGATTACTTCACTATTCCCATGTTAACTAAGAAACTAATTTGACTGTTTGGAAATATTTCCATCTGCAAAAATCTGCCTTCTGGTGGAAGCTACTGCCACCGTCAGTCTTATTAAGATAACACTGTTTGAAAACTACAAGAA
This sequence comes from Xiphophorus maculatus, assembly GCF_002775205.1. Classification (NCBI taxonomy): domain Eukaryota; kingdom Metazoa; phylum Chordata; class Actinopteri; order Cyprinodontiformes; family Poeciliidae; genus Xiphophorus; species Xiphophorus maculatus. Next base: position 16,017,224 of record NC_036453.1, on the reverse strand, counting down.
TAACACTCATATACAGTATTGTGAAAAATACTGTTAAAAAAATTGATCCCGCACCCCAACAGCTTTGTTTCTGTTTTTTGCTTTTTTGTCACAATAGAATGTCTCAGTTTGTTCCCTAGAAACATTCTAGTGGCTGATATGGCCACTAGGATGGTCATATCTACCCATTTTTATTTACCTGGGCAAATACAAATGACAATTATAGGATGACAATTTCATTTAAAAATGGAGATAAAATCCATACCAGCCAGTGGCCCTGGTATATGTTAAATGATCTCGAATTAATCCGACGTATTTGTATTCTTTTAAATTCAAGAACAGCTAATAAACAAACCATGATGGGGTGCTCTCTTCCTGAAAGATGAGATTTGCCCATCAGTTTGTGAGCGCCATGCCAAGCACGCATGGAGATTTAAATCTAAACAAAAAGATAAGTGATCACCTTAAAGAGGGTCATTCATGGTTAAAACCCCGTCTGTGTAGTTGAATTAAAATAAACAGTGGGTTGAAATCTTGCAGATGCAGCTGAATGCAGGGAAACAGCTAGTGCTTAGGCTTAAAAGGCAGCTACTTTTTCCACCACATTGGTTTGAATTGCTTTTCATCATTCATTCATCATTAATTGATAAAAGAACAGCATGCTCTGAGCCAAGACTGTGCAAAGAAATATACACACTTTACATTTAAGATAAAAAAAAAAATCAAAACCCATCAGGTTGCAGCTTTGGTTTCATCTGATTCAAATTCTGTAAAACAAACAAACAAAAAAAATCTCAGTTTAAGAACCTTTTGCTATCCAGTTATTAATCAGTTAATCCAAAAATAATTACCAGACCAGTGTTGTTGTTAAGTCAGGTGGAAAGAGTTGAGCTTTTCACATTTTGATTTTAGAAGGATTTCTTTCTTGTTTTTTATTTATTTATTGCTGCAGATGAATCCTTTGCTACAAATGATCAAGGGTTCACCAAAGGAATGCTGTTATATGCTGTAATATGATAATAATAATAATAATAATAATAATAATAATAATAATAATAATAATAATAATAATAATAATAATAATAATAATAATAATAATAATAATAATAATAATAATAATAATAATAATAGAGTTGTTGGTGTCTTTCCAGCTTTTATTGTTCAAAAAAAGGCTTCAGTGCTTAAATGAAAAATCTGCAGAACTTTTCACCTGATCAATCATCACAGTAATTGATGGAATAATTAATTACTAAAATAATCACCAGCTGCAGCCCTATTATCACAACAAAGAATGGTCACTTTGCTGTTTTTTCTCTCTGCAAAGGAAAGTCCTGCTAAAAGGTGATGCATGTTTGACCTCCGCAGCATGGACTCTAGTAGATTTTTCAGGAAGTGCTCCACATGTCCCTCCCTCTAGCTGGGAGAGCATTATCGATGTGTCAGAAGAGTAAAATGTATCCAAAGCGATGCTTCATTGCCACATGTGCGCGAAGCCGTGCCGAACGATCTGAAGATGACGTCTTTGGAATAAATTAAGTTTGACACACAAACGGCTGCCGTAGCCGCGCATACAAATCGATACGATCAAGTACATACCGTCTTCTAATGAGAAGCAATCAGTGGAACTGGCGTGCCTTTTATTGCAGCCATAACTTTTATGTCTGTGTATGCTTGAGCGAGAGCTTGGCTTGCTACTTGGCTCTTATAATGTCAGGCTTGTACAGTGAAATGTTAATCTTGCCCTCTGGAAATCCCTTTTAGCCCAAAATAAATCAATGTGTTCGCCTTTGATCACTGCACACTGTAGAGCTCAAACAGACTGTGATAAGAGTCTCTTGATCAAGGCTAATTAAGCCAGGAGCAAAAATTAAAAAAAAAAGACACTCCACCTCCTTCTTGTTTTGTCAGGGTTAAAGGACATTATACCACCTTGGATTTAATCACTTGCTTTCTTTATTTGCTGTGTTTTTTGTTTTTTTATTGTTGTTTTTTTTTCTTTTTATTGCGAGACCGACAAGCAGTTAATAAGCCTCCGGTGGCTGTGCGTGATGGGGCTTCCAGTAGCTGTTGAGGCCACTTGATACTCACGGTGGCAAATTATCCCCTCAGGTGGAACCTTGTACCAGCCGGTTGCCATGGTGACATCGCAAGGGCAAGTGTTAACGCAGGCACTACCTCCAGGAACCATCCAGATTCAGAACTCGCAGGTAACGCCATGTACACTGGCGGCGCTTCGTCAAACCTCCCACTGTTTTACAGTTTGACTTTTCAACGCGTCTCTTTATGTTTCACTGAACGCCCCCCGCCTCCCTCTCTCCTCACCCTTTCGCTTTGTTCCTTTTCATTGTCTCTACCTGAACGTGCCCCCTGCTGCCAAACAAATGGAAATTGTTTGTTCTTCCTGATGTTTATCAGGCAGGATCATAAAAGACATTATGATCCTGTCAGGACTCATGGCTGAAAAGTCTAAGTGTGGACACTGTGGAGGCTATAGATGTTGCAAGGGTAACACTTTAGTAGCTACTGTAGATGTGCAGAAGAGTTTATTACAGAACATGTAGGGCCGACATGTCCTTACATATACAACCTTTAGCATCACAGACTACATAATAAATGGAATGAATTTATAAAGCACCTTTCCGGTGATACCGGCCCCTCAAAGTGTGTTACACTAGAGCCACATCCACTCATTTGGACTCACGTACGTGCGCACACTTATACACCGATGTGCAGTTTGGTTGGTGCTCCGTGCCTTACTTACCCAGGGGCAACACCAACACAAGGCAGGAGGAAGCTGGAGTCAAACCTTCAACTTTCCAGCTGCACGTCGACTACTTCTGACAAGATTAGTGAGTTTATTTAAACATAAAACGACATGAGTATTTCTTTTTTCAAATAATCCTATTATTTATCTAGTGTGTTCAGAGGTCGTGGGTCTCAATCAGCATGCCCAATTAAACTTTTTCGCATGATGTCTTCTTGTTTTGGGGGGAAAAGAGGGGCTTTCATGTGACAGCACAACACAAAGTAGTTCATACATGAGAAGTGGGAGGAAAATAATTAGTGGAGGTAAATTCAGGTTCTGTAATTAGTGGCAATTGATTGCATTTTAATGGAAAAACATACATCTTGTCGAGAATACAGCAAACATTTGGAAAAATAGGTTTTGGTCATATTATTCCTTTCTTGGGTGACATTCAAAGCGGTAAGAAAAACATTGGACGTCACCGTGGAGCTACCATGCAGTCTCTGAAACGTGGGTGGCAACATCATGCTGTGGTGAAGCTTTTTCTCAGGATGGATGGGGAAGCTGGGTCAGACTGACGAAAAGATGGGTAATTCTACAAAGCATTGACTCAGGGAGGCTACAGAGGCCTGCTACACTTTTCTGAGTTGTATTTATTTATTTATTTATATTCTGATTCTCAAATAGAAGCTATTTTGTTGTTCTGTGACCTAAAATCCCAGCAGAATCCATAAAATGTGGAAAACATCAAGAGGTAGGCAAGGAACAGTATTCCGAGGCGTTTCTGAAACAAGTTTAATTGTATATTCACTTCCTAAAATGCTTGTGAGTTCACAAAAGAGAATTCTGATTATAGAACTAGCAACGTCAAACGCATCACAGAGTTACCTATATCGCCGTATAAAAACCTGGAGCAGCGGTGTTGTATCTGCCGCAGTGCTGACTTAGATTTTCACACAGGTAATTCTGTGCTTGACAGTTATAGAGGAGCCCACTGGGTAACATCAACCCTGCCAAAGCAGAGTGCTACATTTGTGCTGGGAATTGAACACCGCCCCATAGCTACTTTGCAGACAAGCCCCGGGTAATCACACTCTCGAGCTCAGTGCCACCAATTAACTCAGCCTCCCTTTGCCCTGGAACGCATACATACCCTGGGCTAGGGAGGTTATCCAAGTGAAGCCCATCTGCAACTGTAATGAGTCTTGTTTTGTGTCGCGACTATAAATGCGACGTGAAGTTGTAGTCATTAGTAATAAGCGAAGTTCCCATATAATGCACTGTACTGCCAGAGCACATAAATGATTAAGTTTGGACTTTACGCACTTCCTAAGGCGGATATCAGTCCAATTCAGTTTTTATTTATCATGGATTTTATCCTGGTTGCTAATAAATGTTAAGTATTCATAATGCCTGGAATTTACACTATTAGGAAGCATGCTGGGTTTTATTACTAATTCAGTGCAGTTCAGTGTAGTTTATCAACATGGCGTAAAACTCCAACAGCCTTAAGGTTCAACACGGCATTTTATAAACAGGGAGAATCCAGTTTGATCCAAATCCAGTTCAGATCAGCTCATATGTGACCCAGTTACATACCCTGCAATTTGATCATAATGAAAATAAATCGGTTGATCCCATGAAGCTTTAAGTCCAAAGTTGTCCTCAGTCGTCCTGACCACCAAATTGTGCTGAGTCATTTTTAGGAGGAAAAAGCTTGAATCAGGCCTGTTGTGGCGTAAATCTGATGGAAAACAGACAGGTTAATAAAGTTTCAGGCACCAACAGCTCCAGGAACTCTGTGCGGAATAGAGGCATATTTCAGCCCATAATGGAACAGGCATTCCTTCTGGGGAGATAAAAAAAAAAGAACCAAATAACAAATAAACAAACACATGTGGCAGGGTAATAGCGCCACAAATTCCAAACAACGCAGAAATTGAGAATGGAAGAAAAAAAATAGCAGAGGGCAAGTATTAAGGTGTCTGAAAATTGAAAGATCAACCTCCAATTCTACCTTAGTAAACAAATAAGCCGTAGAATCTGGCTGAATCTGGTAAGAGTGTCATGTGCTATGGTCAAATGAGTTCTGCACCCAGGTGGGCTGAGAGGTCATGCAGAGAGGAAGAAGCAACATAAAAAAAAACTAGATTACAGTTTTCAGATGCACTGAAAGACAAGGACATCACTTTTTGTAGACATGTCCTGTGGTTTTATGACACTAAAGTTTAAGGTAATGACCATTGTTATATTGGGAGGAAGACGGAGAAAGCTTGTCCAACCTGAGAACACCATCCCAACCGTGAAGTACGGGAGATGTATGGATGCTTACCTGCAGGAGGAACTGATGTACTTCACAAAATAAATGGCATAATGAGGACAGAATGGTATATAGAAATAACTCTGGTAACCCTTGTTATGTCAAACTTTGTTTTATTTCAATCAAGCAATTAATTTTAGCTATAAAGCACCCGTCATGTTGGAGGCAGCTCGCTGGAAACACATAACAAAGGGTATTTTTGAACTAGGTTTGAACCATCCAGGGTCACAGTCTGCAGGTGCAAATACCTGAGTTGTGAAGTAAACTGGAACTGGTGGGATACTCCAACTCTTTTGCTCCCATGTTTGGGAGCAAAAGATGGGAGCAAAACAGCAGCCACTGTTTGAAGTGGCTGCTGTAGAATCAGAAGAGAGGGCTGGTGGATATTAAAAGCGATGTACCTTCATCTTTTCTTCACTTCCCTGGACCAGCCAGGGGAGTCATTGTTATATTCTTTGCTTAATTTCTTAATAAAATAATAATCAAAATGCATTTTGATTCGTTCTTGATTGAGTCAGCGTTTCACCTTAGGTAAGACGTATTTATTTCCTTTACACCCTAATCAAAGTAAATGAGAAAAACCTCATCTTAAAGTCAGAAACTGAGCAGAAGGTTATGTTTTGTTTTTTTTAAAAAACACTGGATGTAAACATGCAGTTTCAACTGTAAATCTTGGTATGGACAATTAAGACATTTAAATGCATGAAGTGATTTTGCTTCATCCACAATAAGCTCAGTCTCACAGAAACACACACCATCCATATTTACGCTATATTTACGTCTTTGCCAGCAAAGGCCGTTTCTTTGTCTTGCATTCACACTCCAGATAAAAACCTTCTGAATAATCATTTCTCCCCAACAGGCTTTAGTCAACAACTGAGTAAAGCAAGTCAAACACGTTCTGCTTCCCTACCAGTAGTAAACTAAATCAGCACCGTGCTGTGAAATTCAAACTTGGGGCCTGACCCTGGGCTCTCTTAACTCTTAATGTAAGACACCAAGCAGACTACAGACTCGTTGGCTTCTCTGCATTTTTATATTTTAAGTATCATTACTCAAATTCAGTTACCATGGTGACACTTTAGAAGGTGTTTCTGCCCTTGCTGCTGAAAAAAGGAAAGGTAATTGGTAGTCTCCCTTTGTTTCCGTGGCAACAATAACTAAGCCTAACCTTTTTTTTTTTTTTTTGCCTTTTTTCCCCCTTCATGCTCCCTCCTCCCTCCTTGCCTTTTGCGAAGGTAAATGTGGACTTGTCATCTCTTTTGGACAGTGAAGACAAGAAGTCAAAGAACAAGAGAGGGGTCCTGCCCAAACACGCCACCAACATCATGCGTTCCTGGCTCTTCCAGCATCTCATGGTGAGCTTTAACATCAGCATCCATCAGCTTTTTTTAAAAAATCTTTTTTGAAAGGAACTGTTTTGAAGTGGCTGCTGTAGAATCAGAAGAGATGAGGATCGTGTAAAGTCCTTGGAACTGCCTCGTTGCAGAAATGTTCTGAACAAAGAAACTTGGCAATGAATAGTCAAGCATGAAACATGGACGGGGCAGTAGAATTATTTGTTTTAACAGAAGTCGACCTTCATTAAGAAGTAAAACACTAGCACGAATCTGGACAAAAACTGAGATTGTGCATCCTCCCTCCTTTTTCCAGCATCCATACCCAACAGAAGATGAGAAGAGGCAGATTGCTGCACAAACAAGTCTCACCCTCTTGCAAGTGAACAACTGGTAAGCTGCTGCAACCCTATCAGCTCCTAATTAAATCTGCATTGAAGGGTGAAAGTCTTCATACAGAGAGGCAGCACTGGGCACATGGGCAACTCCTGAAAGTATAGACTCTTGAGCTACAGATTATTTTTGCTATAGCTTTGCTGCCATCTGCTGGCCATATATGTTATGTGCACCAGGAATTAAATACTTCCCTAAATGTCAAATATCTGCAGAATACCTTGTAGATATTAGCTATTGGTAATTTTAACACATAAGAAATAATTTTGGAAAATTTAGGATCTAAAAGTATTGCTCCTTTTTTTCCTTTCTTTTTATGTTGCTATTTCCTCATTCTTTCCTGCAGCATGTTGTCAATAGACTCACCTGTTTTAAAGCAGATAATCACCACCGTAGTAAATAAATCACTGGGTTTTTATTTACTGTTTGCCAGTTCCTGCTGCTGTCCTTCTTGATAGTTTGATAGTTCCAGTTTTTTGGGGGGGTCCTTTTACTGTTTTTGGGTGTATTTTACCACTAAACATATCTCTGCAAAACACAAACAAAAATAAAACATAGATAATTAAAGGGCACAATAAAACACCTTGTAAATACAGGTTGTGTTGGTCATGGGATACAATATGACAACTTGTTTAATAAGAAAAACTCAGGACCCCCTCTTTAAGAATTATTAAAGAATTTAACATTTGTTAGCTTTTATATAGATTCTAATTATAAGCAGCAGCTGCGAGGAACCATGCAACAACTGGAGTTTGCGAGGTTTACTGCTTTGGAGCATCCAGGTCAATATTAACACAATGCGACGGGGCAGATACGTCAGCAATAACCATAGAGAAGGAACTGTTGTTATGTATGATCTTTCTGAGAAGATTTGCTGTGAATTCATTGTCCTGTAAGGTTGGAGCATACAGGGATCTGACCATTACTCTCACAAGATTCTCAGTGGCCTTTCATGGACAGACTCCTAGTACCAGTGGTTCTCTGACATCCTCAACATTTGACATAGGATGCTTTTCAGAGTGTATACAATGTTTTATATTAGACACACATGGAGTGTTTGTTGCTGGAAAGCCCAGTTTTGTCTCCCCTGACAAAACACATTTTTCTCCAATGACATACAGTAGATAGATATTGTTGGAGGCAAAGCCCCGACATGGACTATACCACTGGCAGACAGCTGTAGTGGTTGGTATGGCCACATTCTACCAATGGCCAAAGAGAGTAGGTCTGAAGGACGGCAACGAAGCACTGATCAAGGCAGCACATGTCCATGCCTTGAGCACCAGGACAATAGATTCCCATATCTACCCACCATGTGCAGGCTCAAGAAATGACTCAGCATCTCTCACCAGGGTGAAAGATGCTAGCATGAAAAATATCATGGTGAGCCAATGCAGTAGTTGTAAAGAGAACTATTCTGCAAACCTCAATGTTCTCAGAAATTCAAGTCATAAAGAAGACTTGTGTCCAGCAAAATCTCAGAGACTGATTGCAGTCGATGTCTTTAGATTATTGTCACCAGAAGGGGTTCATGTGCTTGAATGATTGAATAGTTTTTACAATAGTTTTTTGTTTGCTGATCATTACAATCCACGCTGTTAGGTTTTCCGTCATCCTTTTGCCATTTTTCGGTTCTTAAGGTTCATCAATGCCCGGCGCCGTATTCTTCAGCCCATGTTGGATGCCAGTAATCCAGACCCAGCTCCTAAAGCGAAGAAAATGAAGTCCCAGCACCGCCCCACACAGCGCTTTTGGCCAGACTCTATCGTGGCTGGAGTACTACAGACACACAGATCTCAGACAGTGAACAACTCAGAAAGTAGGCCAGCAGTCACACAAAAATCAACATCTTATCCACAAATCACAGCCAGATATGTTTGCATGGACACACATTTTGTTTCATGTCTTTAACATTATTTTACATGCTGTTGTGATCAAATTTGAAATTGTCAAATCCTGACTGAGGCTGCGTCTTCCTCAGAGATTTCCGTGCCGTTTACTTCAGTGGTTCTTGGTAAACACCTGGTAAGCAGGTTGCTCAAAGACTTTGTTTTGTTTGACACAGTGCAGTGCGAAAGCAAGACACACAGCTGAAGATGTAACAAATGTTTCATCATCAAGATGACTGGGGTCTGACTGTCTGGTAGACAAACCGAGCCTTCCAGACTATCAAGAGGTCGCAGTTGATCGCAGTTTCTCCATTTGCAAGATGACATTGATTTCAGCTAAACTCATTAAAATCTCTGCAGAACAAACAAACAAAACACGTAACATGTGCAACACAAATGGAGTGCAACACACTCCATTTGTGTCCACATTTTTGTCATGGGTAGATGTGAACTTAAATTGTGTGTACATTCTAGCCACTAGATGGCGGTGTTGGCCGGTTTTTGCGACCTGAGTGAGAGTTTATTTCAAGGACAAAGGTTGTCATCTTTTTTTAAAAAATGAAATAAAATTTAAAAAGAGAGAGAACTTTTCCCTCAGGAATCAGATGAGCGTGTTTTTAAAACTAGCTGGAAGTCTCCGGAGAGCAACTCGACAAAGACAAAGGAACTGTCCCCAGAGTGCAATATGGATTTAAGCTGCCTGTAATTTATTCCCTGTTATCTCGGCACCTGAGGTGACGCAGGTAGAGACTGAACAATGCAGGGAAGGAAGCAAACTAACTCCCCATTAGCTCCATTCCTGACCTGATCTAGTCTTGCACCTCATTAGAGTGTCTTCTTCATGTGTTTTTCGTGTTTGGACAATTAGCTGTGGGCTGGTTTTAGATTCTCACATCATGATGACCCCTGATTTAAAAATACAACAGTTCTGTGGTATTTACTGAAACAAACAAACAAACAAAAAAGAAGTATTCATTTATCTATTTTTTTTAATTTGCTAAAAATATTTCTGTTGCTACTACTTAAAAAATAACATTGATTACTTCAGCTGTGATAATCTTATGTACAATAAAATAGAATAACAATAATGATAATGCTCATTATCACTGTTAATATTTCTTTTAGCTGTTCTCACAATGGCTTACATGTTTTTATGCTATTAACATTTTAGAATGGTATTATTATTATTATCATTAATATATAATTACAGCATTAGTTATTTTTATAAAATTATACCGTTATAATTAAAATTATTATTAAAACGATCATTCTTTTAATACTTCCTATACTCTTTTATTTTAATCCTTATTGCTCTACGCTCTTGTAGCCCAAAAAAGGAAAACTTTTTTCGGCCCAGCATGTTTTTGGACATCTCATTACAATAAATTGCAGGAAACTGCAGGAACAGCATAATAAAATATGTAAGCGTTTTTCTTTTTACAGTAACTGTGTGGCTAGCTGTTCCGTGCCCAGACTAACTCCACTGCCCTGTGCCACAGACCCGCTCAGCATGGACGGCCTCCAGTCGCTGTCCTCAGACTCCGCCACCCTGGCCATGCAGCAGGCCATGCTGGGGGCCGACGACTCCATGGACGGCACGGAGGACGACGAGGACGAGGACGAGGAGGAGGAAGAGGAAGGCATGGACGAAGAAGAAGAAGAAGAGGAGGAGGAAGAAGGAGAGGAGGAACACGACAGAGGAAGGCAACTGTCCGGCAGGGGAGGGGGACGAAGAGAGCTCAGCATGGATGCAGGAGACGAGCTGGAGTAGTCGGACAGGAAGAGGGAGAGGGCAGCGTGAACTTTGACCCCCAGCTGTCAGCTTAATGTGAGACCCTTTCACACCACAACGGCCTGGCTCTAATGCCAAACAACTCCTGCTTCTTTAAGGCCCCATTGCATCTTCACCGCAGGCAAAACGTCCTGTTTGTAGACAACAAAGTTTAGCTCACTGACAAATTTGTGTTGTTGCATCTTCATCATTGTACGTCATCATTCAGCGAGCCGCTGGGATGTTTGGTTGGTAGCACATTTTTGGACTTCACAGCTTGGGTTAGTTGTGGAAAAGAAACAATCCCTGTTTAATACATTCTGGGACATTTTGAAAAAAAAAAAAGAGAGAGAGAGAGAAAGCTGCACAGAACAACGAGGAGGGTGAGGAGTTTCCATGCATCAAAAATCTTAAAATCTGCACAGGAAGAATTTTTGATGATTTGTGGGGACAGATATTAAACTGAATGTAATATTTTGGCACCTGAAGTTCCTAAAAAAAAAGGAAAAAAAAGAGGTCTGTAGAATGCTTTTTTTTTCTCTCAATCTTGTTTTTACCGACAGGAAGTTTAGCAGCAAAATGTGTCATCTTATTTTCTGAAACAGGGGCGGGGTGGGGGAGGAAAAGGTCGACAGGAAGGAGGGAGGCTTTGTGTTTTGCGTTCCAAAACACCCGCAGAAGTGAGCTCGAAGGGAGCTCCCACCGCTGGGACACGGCTCGCGCCTTTACAAATGACTCCGAGGTTCTCAGGTCGAACGGAGTCTCTTCCTCACAGGCATGACCCCTGAATCGACGCTGCAGCAAATCCGCATTTTCAGCATGACGTTTTAAAACTCGCTCGGTTTATAGTTTCTTCTTCTGTGAGCCAAAAAAAAACACACACACCGGGGGGAGGAAAAAAGACAAATAGTTGTTGTACACCAGTGTATACCGACTGCTCATACAGTATGTAAATTGGATTTTTCCCTCTGTTTGCATCCTGATGTTGGGAGGTTTGCATATTTATTCACTTCTATTTGTGTGTCTGCCTGCGAGTGTGCCCTCACAGAGTAACTTGAGCAAAGGTGACAGTTTCTGACTCAAAAGAAGTGGCCGCCATGTACATATGTACTCGAATCCAGAAATAACGGCCTGTGTATTTTTTATTACCTTGCTGGAATCATCGCGTCACCGCGGACTTGTTGTAACAGCAGAAATCCCACAGTGACAGCTGGAAACTTCAGAGCTGAGAGACATTTTTAGCAAAAAAAAAAACAACAAAAAAACAAACAAGCAAAACAGAGAAGGCGTTTTGAGAAAACTGGGAATCACATGAAATTCTTTTGTCCAGACCACAACGGTGATCAGTCATTTCCAATGTGAAAATGTTTAACACGGAAAAAAACCACACAGAAAAACTCATGCTGTATTGAATGTTCTGATAGTTCATTGTGAAGTACTTTGCTCATTAATATTCTTTTCTTGATCGCCTTTTTTAATGGATCTTCCAGAGCAACTAGGGGAATATTTCTATTTCATTTGTACACTTTGTTGTCAAAATCTATTGTGTTTCAATAGATCAGTTTTAATAATTAAAACATGTAAATCTGACGTACTCATTTGCATTTCCTGATGCTTTCTGTTTGCGGAAGAAATGCACACAAGTGTCGAACACGGCAACGGCACGAGACGTCGACGCTTGGATTGGTTGAAAAGAGCTTCTTTACATTACAGCGAAAAGAAAAACAAAGGGCACAAACTCGGACGTGCTATCAAAAAATTTTAGATGGCATGTTAAATTTAAAACAGTGTGACAAGACGCAACTGAAAAGCCTAGCTTGTTTGGCAGGGTTGCACAATGAAAGCCTGTTCACTCTCCAGAAAACGTTATTTAGGTTTTGTTTATAATGTTGGATCTGAACGACATAGAGAAAACCAAATAAAGTTCGTAAACAGTATCACCTTGTACAACATTACGCCTTGGTGGTGGAAGTCTGATGATCTGGACTGACATGCAGCCAGCAGTTGAATGACAATACATGGTCGGTTTGTTTTTTAGCCCTTGCCGTATCAATTGCTACGTTTCCTGGCGTCCGTATCATAAAAATAGTTCCTATCTCCAGCGGTCACTGAGCAAGAGGTGAGATACTGCCTGGGTAAGACGCGAGTCCATCGTAGGGTCTAACCTTGAATGACAGATTTCTTGCACCATGTCAACTGTGCCAAAGGTGTCGGGTTTTAAGAGTTAAAATAATAATAAATAAAAAAAACAGCAGCCCAAGATTTCACTGGAACAAGTGGAAAATGTTGACTTTTCTTGAATAAGTAATTTTTCTGTTCTTAGGTTAATTTTACAGACCTGGTATAAAGAAAAGAAGCAAAAAAATCAACATAATTTAAACCAAAAAAAAAAAATACATAAAGAAAAGTATCAAAAAAGAACAACAACATAATTTTGGGTGTTTACTTGCTTTTTCCTATGTCTGAATTTCCCACAGTGCATTGCCTTACCTCTCTTACTTACCTCAGCTCTTTGTCACATGCTTTATATAGCTTCCCACCTACTGGCTCTTCCTCAAACCTGTAATCTAACACACAGGAACACACCCACTCATCCAGTCAGCTGGCGCCGCTTTAAAAATGCAGCTTTTCTGAAATTTAGCTTCTGCATTCTTTGCTCATGTTTAACATCACACATGCACTCTACCACCGTACTTAAAACCAAAAAGTATTTTTGGTAGTCGCCAGAGTTTCCCTTTATTAACACAAACAGTTTACCTCGAGAGTAATTAGTAGGCAATCGATGAGAATTTTAAAGTCAGCTTTTGTAACATAAAAGCAGCATTTTTAAACTGGTCACAGTGTTAATGTTACTGATGCATCTGAAGTGTATTTTGGTAAAAATCCCCTTGAAGAAAAACATGAATGAATTTATTTTGGTTTCATTGTGTTGACTTTGGGATGCCGGGCTTTGATAGAGTTCCTTAGTAGTCCGTAGATAAAAAGAATGAGTATAAATATATGATATATGTTGTGCCACAATAGGAGTCTAGGTTTGGCTATGAATAACTATAAATAATTGCTTAGGACAATTATTAGTAAAACTAATAATTTAGACCAAAATTATCAGGTCGGCGCACCAGAAAAACAATCCGAATAGTTCAGTCTCACTTATTCTCTAAAAATACCGCTCTGATAAAGCTTATGTTTTAAAATGATTTATGAAGACATAAGTCCAGCGCTGGTGTTCTTTGAACAGCGAGACACTGCACATGTTCAGAATAAACACAGATACTTCTCTCCAATACAGAATACCACAAACGAAAGAATTCAAATGCTCAAGTAAATTATTGATTAAAAAGTAAATAGTCATTTTGACCACTCAAAGCGCTTTACATTAGAGTCACATTCACCCATTCGCAATCACAAACGTGCACACATTTATACACCGATACGAAGATCGGTAGGCAATTTGGGGTTAAGTGCCTTGCCCAGAGGCACATCGACGCGGCAGGAGGAAGCTGGAATCGAACCTACAACCTTCCGATTGCTCTACCACTACTACTGCTCCACCATACAGCCATTTTTTAAATGTAAAAACAGAGTAACTAGAAATAGAGCCAATCACCAATAATGACCAATAATGCACAGTTCAGTGTGAACCTGTCTGCTTAAAGACCAAGTGTTGCATTGCAGAGATATTTTTGACCAAATTAGCCCTAAAGGAATTACAACTAGTTTAGACCAGTTGACAGACTTTACATGTATTCCAAATATTATTTCACAATTCAAAAGACAGAACTTTCTTTTGAGGAAGTAAAGCTTTGCTAGTATTTGACTGAATTAGGAAGCAAATAATAACGGCCCTAAACAATATAAATTATTTATTGTTGTTGCTGTTTCAGGATGCAGGAACTTTAGCATCTAGACTACCTGTAGCTTAACAAGTAGGGAAACTCCTGTAAAACAAAGTAAACATAATTTACGCAGTTAAAAGTTACTCTATCCGCAAATTAAACATTATTACACGATGGGCTCCATGGCTTGTTTCTGCCAAAGAGTAGACAGACTATCCAAAGGTGAAACTGGAATGAAGTTTGAACAGTTGAGCCATTGGTAGCCTTAACTGGGTTTGTGTTAGACACAAAACCAGATTCACATTCTCTCTGAACCGCAATTTACAGATACTAATCATCCTGATATGCACTGTGTTACTGTGGGAAGAAGCTGGACTACCAGGGAGAATGTGTGTGATATATACACTGCCTATACAAATTATGTTCAAAACAGTTTAATGAAATGTAGTAAGCAGTGTTAACAGGAAACAACTTGCAGCAACTTCCCCTGTCCAATCGAATGAACAGGTAAGAAACTACTGTCTGCCAACACAGAGTCGCTTTCATTTTTGTACTATTTTGTAACCGTTTCCGCAGCCTATTAAAAATATATCTCCTAAATTCAAAGAAGCTAGGAATCGGAGTTAACTGCCGACTCCAGTTGAACATTTTCTCCAGTCTGAGAGAGCACATGATCAGAAGAGCTGCCATGAAATGATGATCTTAAAACTTGTTTTCCCCCCCCCCCCAGAGTTTTGGAAAGAAACTGCTCCAGCCCTTCAGCAGCACTGACATGTTAGCATAAAGTATCTTTTCAGTCACCAGTGTTCCCTGTACGTCAGATCCCCTCGAACAGAATGCGCGCTCCGTGTTTGATTCTCTCTTAATGCATGCAGTCAGAAACATGCCTGCCTGTACGCCGCAGCGTCTCAGCAGTGGCTCAGAGGCTGAAGTGCAGGAAAAAATAGAATCAGAATGACAGAGGCTGGAAAAGCCACTGGCGAAGGTTCACTTGTTTGAAGTGGGCCACAGCCAGCATGCTTCACAGCCCAACTACAGCAGAGCCACAAACACACGCACACACACACCCCCACACACCCCCACACACACACACACACACGCCCACACACATAGGCTGCTTCAAGGCCCACTGTTGAGTACTGGAGGTCTGCTGCTGTCAGTGCCATCTGGGCACATGTACGCTCCCAGATGTCCACTCTGTAATTAGAGCCAGACCCGGCTCGGCCCGGTCCAGCCCAGATCCAACCCCTCATTTACCAAGGCACTCCCTGAATACTTAAGGAGCTTTCCAACTCCACACGGGCCTTAAGAGGGACTGTTTGGCTCCGCAAACAACGGATATCAGGGGGAAAAGACTGGAAAACTAAAAGTAAGGAACTTAAAGGTTTCATTAGTTGTTGGAGCTTTTGTTGTTGTTTTTCTTTCTTTATTTTTATTTTTTTAAAAAGCCTAAGAGACCCAATGACATTTCCGTGTTATTGTATCCCAC
Source organism: Xiphophorus maculatus (assembly GCF_002775205.1). Lineage (NCBI taxonomy): Eukaryota > Metazoa > Chordata > Actinopteri > Cyprinodontiformes > Poeciliidae > Xiphophorus > Xiphophorus maculatus. Next base: position 16,001,464 of record NC_036453.1, on the reverse strand, counting down.
TTTGTTAATAACTAACGACGCAGTGGGAGTGACATGTTGAAGGTCACGAGCAGGACTTTTTTATTATTATTATTATTTTCTTTTTTATGCACAGCTGAAGCTCCCTCTCCTCCTTTACTGTCCTGAAAAATAAGCGGCTCTGTTATCACCGGGTAGGTATCCAGAATGTCAATCGCCCAGGCAGCGGCCAAGGCCATGTTATCAGATGCCCTGCTGCAGGACAGCTCTGGGATATACAGGATCAACCACCTGGAACTGGAGCTTCCTCTGGACAAGGTCATCAAGTATGTGTCTGTGGGCCTCCCACTAATGCTGGTTTGCATGGCCTTCGCCCGCGAGATCTCCCTGGGTGAGCAGTTCTGCCTCTAAGCTGTTTTTTTTTTTTCTTTTTGGTTGTTGTTTTTTTAAAAACACAGTGGCAGGACATTTGCTTTGTTTTCCATTTGCTTTTGCCCTTTATCATACCCTGCAATAAGAGCTTGGCTTTGTGTTCCACAGTGGTGATTTTGTTTTGGTTGTTTTTTTGTTTTTTTTTTTTTGCTCTTTTTAAGCAATATTAGAATTTTCTGCATATTAATTATGTTGTGCTTGTCCTGAACAGCCTTGTGCCAGTTCACCCTCAACGAGAACTACTTCTAAATTCATTCAGCCCAGAGCAAAATAATAAATTCATGATCACAGTTCAGCGTAGCTCCCACGCAAATTAGTCCTTTTTCAGTTATTATATTTTATGTATGAAAAAAATATATATTTATACATAAATTGTACAGGATTTTCACCCTGGCCTTTAACAGCTTATTAATTTGTTGAATTCTGTCCTGTTCTTTTGCTCACAGAATTGGGTAAATTATATATATATATATATATAAACAGCCTGCTATTACAGCTTATATGAAGGGAGAGTTAATTTGAATGGGTTCATGCATGACGTTGTCAAATGTTTCATGCAACGTTTGACATGAAACGTTGCATGTCAACGTTTCAGGAATATTGGAATAAATATTCCAATATTTATAGTCAAACGTTTCAGGAATATCGGAATAAAGTTACAAATGATTGATGTGTCCCAATTAGCTCGGCTCAAAATTGTTTCAAATCAACAGAGTTAAAGTCCATGAAACTGAAACGTAACTCGGAATTTGGACTCACGGCCTTATGGCGTCTCATTTGTATGAGCTTTCCAAATGTAGCAGCATTGCTACGCTTGCTACTGGGCTTTGGCACAAACTAAAACCGCAATGATCTCTGCTGCAGCAGTTAATCTGAATGCGTTTTTTTACTTTATTTTCAGAAGTAAGTTAAATGACAATTTCTCTCCTGCAAATGGCCGCAGCAGCGACGCAGCAGCCAAACAAAGTTGCTGAAAGAGAAACTCCACTGGGGAGTTGATTGATTTTTCTGCCGTTTCATTTGTCATCTAAAAGGTTTTCAGCCAATCTGAAAGAATATATATATATATATATATATATATATATATATATATATATATATATATATATATATAGAATGGAAAATCTCACAACCAGGGTGTCTAGAGTCATTCTAAAAGGAGGGAGAGAGTGAGGAGACTGACTCTCATGACTTTGAACAGAATGTCTTCCCTTCAGAGCTGGCCTGCAATCAGCACTGATGCTCCTGATGCTAATTACCACAGGGGATGATTGAGAGCTGCGTTTACTGAGACGGGCAAACTGTAATTACAAGGCAAAGTTCTTGTGTGGCGGCTCCTCTCTATTTGAGTCAAATGAGGGGATATGTTGATCAACCAGCAGCGGGTGGGAGCGGGGGGCTGGAGTGTCGGGCCCATCTCATGGATCCTGGCTGCCTGGTTTGCTAGACTTGACAATTTCACAACAGTGCTTGATTGCTCTGCCGCAGAGAAGTCGGGTTTACTTGCACCTGCACTCTCAGCCAAGAAATCTTGTTCAAGGCACAAATGTGGCGGGGATCTGCCAACGTTAATTGGGGATTGGGAGATGGAGGCACAAGCTTCTGCTCCGTCGCCAAATAGGCAGAGGTTGAAAGATTTTCCAAGATTTACACTAAAAAGTGGTTATTTGTGTATCTCTTTTTTTTTTTTTTTTTTGCCCAGGCTGATCTGGTAACTTGTGTCTGCCAATGCAGTCACAAGCAAAAAAAGAAAAGAAAAATGATTCCCTTCGAGGCGGCGTTGTTGGTTTACTTCCTTGAGGGTTAATAACATGAACTCCTGCCTTTCGTTTTTGGAGAGTTTCACACATGAATCACCTAGCAACCGTGTGCAAGGAGAGTGTCGTCGGGGTAACACTTGCAGGGTTATGCCATCCGTGTGGCAGCATTATGGTATTTAATTACTGGTGAAAGCCGAGCACGTGGAAACAGATGCTCCTGCATGTATTACGAGTGCACAGAACCGTGTCTGCAAGCGCAGGACGTCTGCTCTACAAAGACAAACAACGCGCAGCAAGCTGAGGACGGGTGCAAGGGCCTGATCAGCGTTTCTCCTCGTGTTCGTCGCGGTTTCGCCAAGGCTCGATAGTCAGGTTGACATTTGAGACAATGGCTGACGTCTCCTCTCATAACCCACGTGTTCAGCGGGTTCAGGTGATAGATGTCACTGCAGAAATTAGATGAATTTGAATCGAGCTGATCTGATGGCTGTCTGAGTGAACGACGACACACTTTCGCGAGATTTGCACCTTGGACACGGAAGAGACACAAAAACCAGCGAGCAGGTGGCAGACAATGAAAACTGCTGTAATTCCATCATTGCACATTGATCGTCCATGCAAACTCCAGACCTTATTGCAAAAATTAATTGCTCTGTTTACTTGTTTTAGTCATTCAAAATCCATTCTATGTAGTTATATGTACATCTTTATATTTAAATCTTCCATGTTTGGGGTTTTTTTATACACTTTTTTGTTGTTGTCACACATGTACTCCACCAGTACATAGCCATGTTTCACTTAACTGTTTTTCATTCGTATTTTTGGAGTGTTGCATTAGAAATGGTTGATGTAAACAGCAAAACGTGAGAGAACTTCGCAAAAAAGATTTTATACTTGCTCAAGTTGGTTTTTCGCTTTTCCAAAAAAAATAGCTAAAAGCACTAAAGGAGAGATGCAAGCATAGCTGCCAAATAAGTCATGCTAGGTAATAGTAGCAAACTTTTACCTAGCGTGACTGATCCGCTCTTTCCATCATCGTTTTACTGCGTTATAATTGAATTTCTTTCCGAACGTCTCCGGACAGCACATGACTTCACAAACAGTTGACAAGACAGGACAGCCACAACTGGTCCAATAGTAACACAATCCTGAAAACACCTCCCCATTTCTCTGAGATGTGCACCCCATGCTAGTTTGCAACCTCTGCTTCCTGTTTGTCGCAGCCATGCGTAGCGTCAACATCTGATGAAATTATGCTTTGCTCCAAATCAGTAGATTAAAACACGTCTAATTTGCATTCCCTTTCCATTTTTTGCTCGTTCAAAATTTCTCTTCACAACCAGACGGCAATGTAGCCGTTGTGCATCATCTGCCTTGATGTAGATTGAGATGCTGAATCTAGCAGCTAGTCGAGTAGGGGCAAAGATCAAAGCTGTCAGCCACCTTAAAACAACTCCAGAACATTGATAATTGCCATAGGAGTAGTAGATGTAAAACCTTTGGCAGAAAAGGGAAGCAAAGAAAAATCAACAACAAAGCACTCATTAAATGTCTAACTTTTTTTTTTTTTTTTTGGCTTTGCCTTACTTTTACTTCAGAGATACTCTTACAACAAATTCTTTATTGATGTGTTTTCTGAGTGGGTCTCACAAACAAGGATCGCTCATGAGATGAGGTGACACCAGAGGAGTGTCTGATCCCACGTCTACACAGAGACTTCTGGGTAAAAACCCTGCAAACCGATTCAGCATTCTCCAGCACGCCGGATCCGTGCCTTAAGGCAGTGCTTCTGAACCCCGGGCCTCGGGGGAACCGCGGTCCTTTGTGTTTCGGAGCTTTTTCCTGTTACAGCATAACTGATGCAAATGATTGCATAACCCCCGTCAGCACGCCACCGAATGCTTCCGAAGCACGCAAAAATTCTCCATTCGTTTAAGTCAGGTATGTGGCATAGGTGAAGCACCTAATGCAGGGCAGTGGGCCCTGAGGATCAGAGTAAACTTAAGAAACCCTGAAATAGAGCCTTTAAATACCAACCCTGCATATTATGGGATGCAGCAGTCTGTAGTAGTCTGCTCAGCTGTAGATAAATCTGAACAGATTTCGAGATGTTTGGTTTATAAATAAAATATTTGAAATACATTGTAAGGAAATCATGGTGGCAACACAAATATTGATCTCTTGTGGCCTTAATTCACAGCAATGAGGCAGGAAAGGTTAAGGGAAGGACAAGGGAAGATGTGCAGGAAAGGTCCCGAGACTGGGAATCGTAGACAGCCATGCTGAGAACTAAAAGCCATCTCTATATGTGAAGTGCTCACACCACCCACAAGAGTTTTTCTTTCCAACCATTTGTGGATGACATTTACAAGCCTTTGCCTCACAGAAAAGACAACTTTCGTAAAAGTTTGTGAAAAGCCATAAAAGGTCCTGAATTTAGCTTGCATGGATCAGTCAAAGGATAAATATACCGCACATCAGCAAGCTGCTTTCCAAAAAAAAAAAATGTAAAAAAATCTTAACATGTTCTACCACAACTGTTATTGTCCGTTTCACTTTTGTGTTGAGCTAAAAAAAAAAGGTTTGAATCAGGTTTCAAGTTTAAAAATAATGAAACACCATCTTAACTACACACATCCCCATAAGTAGAGTGGATTTAGTTTTAGCTGACTAAGAACACACACGTATGATAAGAGCATATGGAAACATGTAGCTGTGATCTATAATAAGGTTGGCTTGTAGCACAAATCACACAGTCTCAGTAAATTAGTGGCTGGTTTTTACTTCCAGAGCTGGGCAACGGAGGGCAAGGCTAAAAAAAAAAAAAGTCTCTCCCATCACTTTGAAACTGGTGGGACACACCAAGGGTGTGTCCCACCAGTTTCAACCTACTGTTAGAGGGTGGAGCAGCCATGGTAAATGACAGATTGGTGTAGAATGGATTCAAGTGGTTGAACCACAATGTGGTAATGTCTAGGTGGACTAAATATAAGGCTGCAGAGGCAACAAACTTAGAAAGGAGTCATCCAGGGTTTTTAAATGTCAGGTTGCCATTTGGAAACGTGATTTCTCTGCTGAAAATCTGTATCACTGAAGGGAAAAGGGCAAAAAACAAGCTCAGATCTCTGCGTTCGGTAATGAACCTCCAGCGCTGTTATCTGTCAGTTTTTATGTGGAGATTTGGAGTGCAGGGGGACGGCTCGCAGGCGCTCTGATACGGCATGATCAAGTGAAAGTTGTAGAGCTGTTCCTCAACGTTTGCAGCTCAAATTACAGCTCTGATTTGTTTATTTCGCAGGGCCTCAAATCAGCTGCTTCCCTCCCAGCAATTTCACAGTTAAGCAGGCCGACTATGTCGACACGTACTGCTGGGATTCTCTCATGCATCACGAGTTTGACGGCGACGGGAACTTTGAGGAGCGCTCGCTCTGGGTGCACAAAGTGAGTGGAAAGCGTTTGACTGGGTTCCCTTGACTTGCTTCACCCACTTACCTCGACTGATAGGCTGCGAACAGTCATACGCCGAAGCCTTTTTCTTTTCTTTTTTCTTGCTAAAAACGTCAGCTGAAAATGTCACCATACATTTTTAATGAGGACCTCATTTGCAAAACGCAACAGAAAGTTCAAGTTCTAGTTTGTTTGAACTTGTTCCTGCCCTCTTTATTGTTTCCTTGGCCCATTTCTGTCATCTTTCTCTCGTCGTCGTTTCAGATGTTTCCTTACTCTCTGTTGGCCATGGCCATCCTGATGTACCTGCCGGCTCTCATCTGGCGCCAGCTTGTCACGCCCACACTGGGCTCAGACCTGCTCTTCATAATAGATGAACTTGACAAGTCTTACAACCGATCAGTCCGACTGGCCCAAAGCATTCTGGATATGCGGCAGAATACAAGAAACCCGCTCACATTTCAGGCCGAGCTTCAAAGGTAAGACTTCTCCAGCTCTGCTCATGGCACAAACATTTGTTATTTTATATTGGCCTGTCAAATTCTATATAGCTCTGTAGTCTTGCTTATGGTGACTAGCCCAACCTCCTGGGTACTCATTCGCCCCTCTGGAGTCCTAATGATTCCAGAAAATTGTATTTTTATTGGAGCGGTAGAAAAACATACTGACACAATAAAAAAGAACAAAAAATACTGCAGAGAAGCTGTTGATATAAAATATAACAATGTGTATTCTCCCAACTGGAATATCTTGATATTCTTGGCCACTTTTTGATACATAAAATATGTATTCTCCCATTATGTAAGTTTATAAATAGTCTGGTTTCCATCAGTTCTGCCAAGATGCAAGAGAGGACTAAACACATTTCTCTTTTATATTGGACAATGAATTTAATTTGACACAATTGTCGCTGTAGGAGACATAGTTTGTATTAAATATTTAGTGTCAGCATGCACATGTTAAGGTTGTCCTAGTTAAGCTGGCATCACTCACCTAATTGCCACGTCCTTGCTACTTTTTTCTTCAGTTAAATTTTTTTACTCGACTTTGAAATGTGATACACTTGGACCTTGTTATATCTGGTAGTCGTAGTGTTTACAATTAATACAAAAACATCCCTTTCTCAGACTTTTTGCCTGATTTTGTCTTTTTATCGACCGTCGATATTCCTGCCTCATGATGTGTGTCACACGATAGTCATGTGATGTCCAATCCAGTAACATGTAGACTATCAATAGAGCGGCATCTTGAGGACTACGATGGCGTTTGAGAAAACATGCTGCTGTGTGAAAAGCAACGTCTTCCTGACTTTCTTCTTCTTGTCTATTTCCAGAGCCAAGCGGAAGAGATACTTTGAGTACCCCCTTCTGGAGAGATACATGCAGTGCAAGCAAAATTCGTACTTCCTCGTCAGCATGCTGTTTTTGCGGGGCTTCCTCCTCCTGACCTTTATGACCTCTGCCTGCCTGTATCTTGCCTACTTCCACCTTTCGGCCTTACTGCAGGATGAGTTTAACTGCTTTGTTCGTACAGGCATGCTGCGGGATCAGAACTGGATTCCTGAATTGGTTCAGTGCAAGATGATTGGGCAGCTGGTCTTTCAGGTGATAAGTGTGGTCAACGGAGCAATCTACCTCCTGCTGGGACCCATCGTGCTTTTTAGCATTATTCGACTCTTTGTTTGGGACACTAGCTTCATCTCTGTGTATGAGGTCCTCCCAGCCCTGGATCTCATCAACCGCCAACGACTAGGCTGCCCACTGAATGACCTCAACGTCCTCTTGCTGTTTTTGCGTGCCAACGTAGCTCACCTGAAATCCTACGGGCAGGTAAGAGCTTTGTGCTCCCTTGCGCCGCCACAAGTGGGCAACACAACAGCCGGGCAGGGCTTGAACGCAATGCTGACGCAAGAAGAAATGGAGGAACGCGAAGAAGCAGCGATGGAGCTCGCTGAAGAAATAGGGGAGGCCAAGGAGGAAGGAAAGCTCAACTTGGTGGACATCATGACTATTCTGGGAGCGGCTCAGGGAAGAGTGGTGAACTGCAGTGAGAAGAAGCCCCTAATGGAAGAAAATATGAGCCTGGGTACCACAACACTTATCTATACACTCAAACGTATACTTTTAGCGTCTATTTTCATTTTCATCATCTGGGACGTACAGAAAATCATTTAGTAATCCCCAGAATGCTACTGCTGCTTACATGCTGCTTTTCATATTGTTGTGTAAGGAGATTAAACGGAGGTGAGAGCAGCTCAAACTGTAAACAATTTACTCAAAATGAATGGTTTCTTTATTATTATTTCTTTTCTCTTTTTTTTTTTTTTAACTCCGTTGCCTTTTTGTGTAAAACAGAAAGCAGCCTGTAGTATTTCTTTAACATTTCTGGCACATGCAGAAGAGATGGATTTGTGGTACTTCTTTGCCCTAACTGACCTCTCTGTTTCTTTACAGAGCCAAACCACCAGGGGTACCATGAGTTGAAGGAGACTGCACCATTTAGTCAGTACTAGACCTTCAATGGACTCAATCAATGTGATAGCAATGGGGTGGGTGGGAGTTTTAAGACGTCTGGGAGAAGAGAGGGTTGGACACCAGTTGGGGCTCAGCACTCTAGAAAAAAAAACAAAAAAACTCCTTTAGAGTTTCAGGTCAAATTGTTCTGACTAGAAATGTCAATGGGATATGGATTTGTCAGGTTTTAGCTTCTGGGCTTGTGTAGCTGCCACAGATCTTTCTTCTGTCTTTCAGCAGAGACCTTAATGTGTTTTTTAAAAAGAGTCAAAGGAAAGTTTGTGAGAAAAAAAAAAAAAAGTGGTTCTTGTAATTGTGTTGCCAGGATGTCACTTGTCAGGAGAAAACACTTGTGAAAAGCTCCAGCTTTCTGCTTAGTCAGTATTTATTTGATGTCAAGAGACAAAAGCGCATGTTAAATGGAAACTGCTGTATGATTTTAGTACTCTGTCTGTTCATTTTCTGTGAGAGCCACTGTAACATTCAATAAGTATTACTTATCCACCGTGTTATGCACTTGCTTTTCTGTGACAGCTTGCTTTTATCATCTTTCTGTTGTTTTCTTTTCACTTCAACATCAAATAAAGTTCTTGGTATCAGTATTTTTTTTAAATATATAGACATAAAGAAATTAGTGTCATTTTTTGACTAATGTTGCTAATCAACCAATATAAAATGTCACACTACCTAAATCTAACAGTGTGAAAAAATATGTCCAAGGGATGAGTAGTGAGTGACAAAGATATGTAGGAAAGAAATGATCAGAAAATCAGGGCTGCACATTGGAACAAGAAAAGCAACAAGACGGTCCTGAGTACGAATCCTTGCCTGAGGTTTCTCTGCATGTAGTTTGCTTTTTGCCCCCCTGTGTATGTGTGGGGGGTCTCTTTGGCGTAATCACACAGACACTTCAGTTTAGTTACATAATGTCAACTCACACCGCATCATCTTGAGGCACTTTACCAAAACAAAGTCATACATACATTCCATTTGCTCCTACTTATCTAACAGTGCACTACGTTTGGTTCACTATTCAAATTAGTTTCAAAAAAGTTTTCTGTCTAAGGAAACTCAGCAAATTGCATCAAGTTGTTGACTTGCAGCATTCACTCCTCCTGGACAGTCCGAAAACACGGCTGTTCAGTTAATTGATCTCTCTAAAATTGTCCTTAAGCATGAGAGTGGGTGTGCACGGTTGTTTGTCTTGTGTCTTAATGTTGCTGGGTAATGGACTGGTGGCCTGTCCAGGGTGCACTCCACCACTCTCCCAGTGACTGCTGGAGAAAAGTACTGGCATTACTATGACCCTACAAGAACAACCAGGCGTGGAAAATGGATGGGTAGGTAATGAAAAAAAAAATCCTCCTATTATGTGTCTCACCTCTTTCTGAAACAGGATTTTTTATTGTTACAATTGACTGAGATCCTGATCCAGTTACATCCAGAATTCTCCGTTTGATTTGACAGCAACTGGTATCCAACAGAAGTGTCTGCAGAACTTTTTCTTTCTACAGATACAGCCATCTTGATGAGTACAGCTGTCACCTCATTCCAGTAGCCGAGAGAGACTTTTAAATGTTTTGACTTTTTTTCTTCTGTCATAAAAGTTAATTAAACTAGCGGAATTTATGAGTGCAGGAAACTCTTCATAATACAAACTGACGGTAAAGCATCCCCTCTTCCCTGCCGGAAAGACGATGGAGTTGTGTTCTTGGCAAGTCCCATTCGTGACAACAACTGCAGTGAAGATTTGATGGCAGTGATATATGGCTATCACATCTGAGCTAGCAGGTTGATGGGGCTCTCTCTCTCACTATGAGAGTTTCACACACAAGCAGTGCCCATTTTTTTCTGTGCTCTGTTTTCTTGTTTTTCTCCCATCAGCCAATATCCTGTGTTGTATTCTGGCTCACACAGATATCCTCTTATCTCCCCAGAAACAGACAAGTCATCTTCACTGTCCTGATCACTCACTCTTACAGTCTCTCAGTTCTGGGGATTTATTTTGTAAAATGACAGTGCCAGCTGTTCGGGGAAAATGAACAAACTAAATGTTGCAGTTTCTCACTTTTAACTTCACTGTAACGTTAGTCTGGTTTAGATAAAGTACAAACTGCTGATGACTTCTTCACACAACATTATTTCAAACAGTCCAGGTTGGTTTTTAAATGTCTTAGGGTCCATATAGTGTATCACAAGTTCAGTGCTTGCCTTCCATTTGGTAGTGCAGTGATTTAGGCCCTGCTTCACCTCGTCCAACCATTTATTTCACTGTGTGTAAGATGGAAAAAAGCTGTGTGGAAGTTATGAAATGCTGTCAGAATGTGTGAATGTGCCTCATTGTGACAGACTCTTAAAGTGGTGAGTGAAAAAACCACACGAATGTAGCTGAGCACCTGTCAAGGTAATTGGCGTTCAGCATCTAGCTTCAGTAGCTAGATGCTGATGTAGCGTTACATCTCATGTTTTTTGAGATGCAACGCTAACCAACTCAGGGATTAAAGCAGTTACTTTGTACCACAGACACACAAGCAGCCATGTTACCAGATAATTAAGCAAGGGACCTTTTCATATGGGACACATTAGTGAAACACGCTAAAGCCATGAAATACATATTGCAGAGTTACACTCAATAGCCACTTCATTAGTTATCTTGTACCAGTTTTGACCCACGTTTGGTTTAAGAGCCGTTCTTCAACACGGTAACGGAAATATTCCTCAGATATTCTGCTCCGTATTGTCACGATAGAAACACACAGCTGCTTATCTGTGATCATTTCTCATTTGATACCGCTCGAAGGTGCTCTGTTGCATTGTTGAGGTCATTGGAGTAACCTAAAGATTAATCATGCTAACCCTATTGACGTGTTCAAGAAACCAGTTTTAAGTTATTTGATAATTATGGTGTTCTATACTCGAGATGAACACGCGACGGTCATAAAGGAATGGACATGGTTAGCAAAGACATTGACGGAGCATTTACCTGATGTTCATTTGGTACTAAGGGACTTAACCCTTTCATGCATGAATTATGATCCTTTGTGTCAACATTTTTTTCCATTTTTTAAAATTTTTTTCTTAAAGCATAAAAACGGTAGGAATTTTTTTTTGTAAAAATAATTTTTTTATTTTTTTTTATTTTTAATGTGATCAATTGTAATTTTGTCCAAATACAAAGTTGTTATTTGAAAAATACATCAGTAGTATTGTTCCTTAGGGGTTCTCTGATGTCACAATATTTTTTTTACTTGCAAGAGTCGTCTACAGTAGAAGGAGGGACCGGGTCGGTTCTCATGCTTTTTTGTCTGTCGGCCATATTGTATTTAACAAAAATAATTTCTTGCATTTGCAGCTGATGGCCAGTAGTTGATGGTATATTTTATGATGCATTAGTGTCCACTTCAGTGGTCTGTGTGCATTTATAACATAAAAATCCACAGGAAGCACAAGAAAATGGCTTTTAGAAAGCTGTCCACTGTAGTGACCACTATGCATGAAAGGGTTGTGTCAATGTAAGTACTGTACACCAAAGGCAGCCCTCTGAAACAATATAGATATAAACTTTCATTCATGTTTTTTTATATCAACTTCTGACTGTATAATCAAAACTTGTCAGACCAGGCAATGCTTGTGCTGGTACAACACTTTGTCTTTTTAGAGATAGTATTCAGGAAACCTTCGGTTTGAGCTACTATTGGCTTTGGATCATCTGAAAACAAAATGTCCCTTTTCAAACCATTCCTGGATGAAATCCTCAGTAGATTATACCAGCCTCTCTGGCACTAACAAGCATGCCGCCTTCAAAGTTACATTCTTGCTCTTTCTGAGGTTTAGTTAGTTGTCTTCATCACATCTAGTTACCTAAATACATTAAGGAGCTATCTTGCGTTTGGACTAATTGCCATTGCTGTGAAGTATCAATTGAATAGGTGTACCTCGTGAAGTAGCCAGACAGCGTATGTTAGTGGCCTTTATTCACTCCACATAGTCTCTTGATTTTAACAATAGCTAAACTTTAAAGCAGGCTATCTGCTGATATACTTTCTATCAAAAGCAGGGAATGCCACCTCCTGTTCTCCACCCTTCATCTGGCACACAGTAAGATACAGGCGGCAGGTTATGATAATGAATATTCCCAGCCATGTATTCTGAATTGAGGGCAGTCTTAATTCAAAGCTTGACACAAAGGCAATCTCATAGGCCTCCGCTCTCTGCTGTATCTGATGCAGCTGCTGCGCTTGGGCCACTTGAGGGCATCATTGAATCATCCCTAAGTTAGACTGTCGTCATTGTTTGGATAGCCACAACGTATTAATTTAGAGCAGCTTCACAACTGAGCCTGTTGATGATATTTATAATTCCTGTAATCAAAACTGAGGAGACTGCCATCCTGTTTCAAATGAGACTTATCAGACGTTCAGCAGGTCCCGTCTCCGTGGCCAGTCCGTTAAAGCCTCTCTGCCGCAGCCAGATTCAAACAGTCGTTATGTGTGAGGATGCTGGGCTTGCGCTGGCTGGAGCCTTGCCGTTTGGAACGGAGAAGTTACTGGCAGTCTTCGCTTTGTCAGCAGGCTAGACATCAATTCCCCCTGTTTTAGCTCTGCACAGCTCAAAATGGCTGGCACAATGCTCACTCTTTAAAGAGGTGTTTGACCGAGAGAAATGAGAGACCAGAGGCATCCAAAGCCTCCTGTTCAATCGTTCCCCTGTTTGCAAACATGATAGTAATGTTGTTAACAGGGTTAGCACAGATGGCTTCAAGTGACTCAATGCACGCAAGTTCTACAGGCTGCGTGAGGCAGAGATGGTGAAACGATGATTGTTGACCAACTACTGATGTCAGGACTGGTCCTGTTGTGATTCTTCTAGTTAAAAAAGAAGCTGTAATGTGTTAACAGTACATAAAGATACAATTCTGGCAATTTTATAAGTAATGAAACTAATCGCATAACTTTTCAAAATAGATTTTATGAGCCAATAACATACAATTTTTTAAGTGTAGCTTAGATGACCGCTGTTCTCTTCCTGAATTATTGCACACTGATCTAGCAACCAAATGCACTTCACAGTAGTTATTTAAATAATTATTCATACCTTAAATTATGAATTTACACATCTAGGCAACTGGGTAATATATCTTTATATAATGATATAAAGATATATTATTATATTAACATTATTACATACATAAAGTATTTTTGAATTTGAATAGAACAAGAACCTCAAATTGACCCTTACAACCTTAGTCAAAGAGCGAGTGCTGAAGAGCTCATATCCTTGAATGAATGAAGTTGATGAGTATGCTATGCACTTCATTATATTTACACTGACCAAACTGCACAAAGCTGCCATTAGTGTTTTATTTTTAACAAATGCAATTAATTTTTACAATGTCGCTGAAAGCTCTTACATTTTCAAAGGAGTTTTTTTATGACAATAGCATAAAATATTACGATCGACAAAAACAAAATCCAAGAAATTGTAGTGTACTATTGGCATGTTGTTGTAATATTGCCTTTATAACATTTAAAATGGCCAAAGCAGGTTAATGTTATTCTGTTACTTTCAGGTATTAGAATGTTGACTGTTGAAACGTTTTTGAGTTCCTATAATGACCTTTAAAATCCACTGCAGTGGAGTCCCGTGTCCACATTTTGTTAGTTTCATCAAATAGGCTAATTTGAATGTCGCAGCCATAATATGGGCTGGCAGTACCATATCAGAGTTGGAGTATATTTATTGCTTAATACTGGATTCAGTATTGGCTGTAGGCTCAAATAACACTGGACAAAAGTACATAGGCTACACTTCCTTTTTCATCATGCAACTCATTGTCTACCAGAGATTCTCTTACCAGAATTGTTCATGTAAGAGATGTGACTCGGCAGAGATTAGCTTAGGATGAACAATTTGACTATTGTTTGTTTATTTCACGGTGTTTTGTTTTTCACAGGATTGTAAATCCTTCAAACTGCTTGGGCATAAACAGACCGCAGAGCGTATGGTATAAACAGTGTTTTATAAGGTTGTAGAATGATTAAGAGTCCTTTTCAATTATGCAACGTGAGTATACTCCATTTTACTGAAGTCCTTCTTCTGTTTCCACCATATTGTTGGTTAAGGTGCTTTGGACTTAAAAGAGATTGTTGAAAACAGCAAAATCCAGCTTATTGATGTCTGTTAAGCCACTGCCTTCCTACGATATTTAGCTTGATTCAGCTCTTTCTTGCAGGTCAGTCTGGGCGGCCTCCTATTGACTTGAATTCGTGGAATAGAATTTCAACCGGGCCGATCAGCGAACACAAAGAGAAGTTGTGAAAGATGATTGATCTTCTGAACTGCTTTAGAATTGTAGTCTGCCTGTACTTTTAGCAGTGACAGCAGTAGAGGTGAATGAAGCCATTTAGTCGGTGTCGGCCATGCTTCCAAATATTGAATTAACACTAGCAGCCGCCTCGTTTGTCTTGACACTTCTGCCTTCGCAGTGGAGGATGGTTGTTTACAGTGCTGGCGATTTCCGGCAAGCTTCATAGCGTCGAAATGGCACTTTACACAAGTCACCACCAAACATTAACAATTGGGTAAAATTTAAAACCTCAACACAGTCCAATCCTCAGTTGCTGAGAACTCAGACCTTCTGTACGTAGCAAAGTGTTACAACAAGGGGCTGGGTTTTACCAGACTACCTTCTTGGTATCCCAAAATACTAAATTAGAAACCGTGACTGCAACAAAACTCTTCAATACAAGCCTCGTCATGCTGGTGTTGCTATGTGAGGAACCCACAGAATATTCTGATAGCCTTCGACTAAAAATGTGCTGCAGACTCAAAAGAGGATTGCTGAGGTCCAGTAGCATTCAGATATTGTTGGAGATCAAGGGGAGCGTAGGAAAGTTTTTATTTGTTGTCAAGGAGTGTGAAATGTAATCGTGAATTTGGTTGAACTGATTTGACTGTACTAAAATTAAATTGATTAATTTGAACTTAAATTTGCTTTCTTTGTAATAAAGTGCTATCTATGTAACCTAAACTGAATTCATTTGAACATAAGTAATCAAAATGAAGCGAGAGCGATAAGGACAAGCATCGAAGGTCAAGGAACTAAATCAAGGACTTCCACCTCAGCAGTTTGCTTTTAAAATTTATATTGAAAACACCAAAGAAGTTCTTTGTTGCCATCCTTTTTTTTTTCTCTTAAGCGACTGAATCTATTGATGAAAACTGATGATGCAGAAGCTGATCACACAACCACATAATTACTTCTCTCTTCCAGAAGCAGAGATCAGACACAGCAGATGTAAAAAAACAGAAGCATTTGAATTTTAAAGGTTTGATGCCACAGTATGTAATCTGAATTTCAAACAACTCATTGTTACACCTTATTTCATTAAATTCAGTATGTGAACTGGTAGCGCATTGAAGAAAAATGTGACATTGGAATAACTTCTGCATAAAAATGTGTAATTGTATGAAAAATGCATAACAAATAAGTGTTTCTGTTAAGTTTTATGCAATTTATGTATAGACGTTTTTAGACATGCTACGATTTTAAGATTTTTTTTGGAAGTCTTCTTTTTACAGCATTTTATACTGTAAAAGCTGCAGCAGCACATTTGTCCTCTGATCATTTGACATCTTCTCACTGTCCAGGACTCCGCTTAACAAAAACAAGCTCATCAAAAACACCACGGCACTCCGTCTCCACCTTATCTGCTCTCACACTAGTCCTCTTGTAGGGATTTCTTTTACCCAAAGAACCTACCTGAACTCATCCGTGAACTTCTTGCAACATTCATGCTCGTTCGATTTGAACCGTCGAACCCTTGGCTTTTTAGTCTTCTTTCTTTCTGCCGTCTTCCTGAACGCTAACCTTCTGTGCTGCTTTCTTATGCCCTCTGATGACTTTACTTTATAAATCCTCATCTCCTTTTGGACACAATTCTGTATTTACCTTCCTCCACTTCTGTATGGGATCCTATGGTCCACCGTCTTCTGCTAATGCGATTTCCATTTAGCAACTCTCCACACTTCCTCTCTATAACCTACCAAGCATCTCCATGTCACCTCTGTTTCCTTCACTAACATATTTATTGAAATCTGTCGCTATCGCAACTTTCTACCCTCCCGAGATTCCTCCTACCACCTCTAAGTTTCCTCCAGAAATCCTCTTTCTCTTCAAAATGACATCCAACTTAACATTTAACAACAATCCCCCCAACTTCTAGCTTCAACATAATGATCCTGTGTAATTGATAAAGTCACATGAGATAATAGCTCCCTGTAAGCAGCTTCCCATTTATCTGTCTGAGACTCACAGGATTGAAGGTGCTGATAGAGGATGTTTGCTTAATCTTCCAACTGGCCTCGGCTATGCTTAGTTTTCTAGAGTAGTGCACCAAATTGACTACACATCGATCTATGTCCTTCTTGTACCGTCATGAGGTCCCACTACATTAATCTGTCACAGAGTCACAGCTGTGACTGTCAGAGAACAGGCTGCAGCTGAAGATGATTTAAAGTAAAAGTTTTTTCCAGATTTTGTTCTAGTACCCCTACTTTTTGAACTAGTCAGTACCAGAATGAGCCTTGTGTCTGTGTTGCACCTCTTAAAATTCTGTCCAGCCTCATCTTTGTTTTGTGGGCCCTGTGATGGACACATCTATATGAAGTTGACCGTCATTCATGCTGATTCTGACCTCTCCTGCGACCTCTCCTGCCAACCCCTACAGTGGCTGAGCTACATCGCCTGTCATTCTCCCACTGCCATTACACATCTGTCTTCTGCCCTGATATTTTCAGATCGTCCACATCAGCATAGTTCTTCATCTCTTTATCTTAGACGTCCTGCAGCCTCTTTCTCTGCCACTCATAACAACATCTGCAAGCTCTGGAGAAAACTCTTTAATCCACTTGAGAAAAAAACCTGTGAAAGCAAAGATTTGGAGGTTGAACTTATGTTTTATTTGTTGAAAGAAACATTCAGCTATGTACACTGATTATGTCGTTGCTGTGTTTTGGAGCAATGATTTAAAAAGTGCATACTTCTGAACCATGAGGGTTGCATTTGGCCAAAAATATTTTATAATAGGTTGAATTTACAGTTTCTGACTGAATGGTGCCACACAGAGAAGTACTGTTAGTAGCACGTTATAGGAGTTTATCCTTAGTATCACTAAGGATAAACTTATCCTTAGTGATGCTGCCTAAAGCATCCTTGGAACGCTTTAGGCAGCATTCAGCACATAAAATAGTTTAAAATTGCTTGAGATTTACAGCTGCCAAGAGGAATTTTTTGTTACCTCTGAAAACTGAGGGAAAATGCTCTTGAACTTGGTTAGTGTTGCCACCACCACTTCCCAACCCTTGGGTCTAAGGGAGACTTTCAAATGTAATGGAAGTTGCTCTGAGTGCTAATCAAAATAGTGACCACAAGACAATGGCCTCACTTTAACAGGGATTTATTGTTCCAAATGACAAAAAAAAAGGTGTAACCAAAGTTGTATTTGTAATGATTAAATAAAGAATTGGAGATTCATGTTCTTTGTAATGTTTTAAGGATGTTTCCTTCAATATATGTGTTTCTTTTTGTTGCTTTTTTCTCCGAAGAGTTTTTGCGGCGCTAGTGGCTCGTATTTTTTCCACAGTAGGCAGACAGGAAGGAGGGCGAGGAGAGGGGGGAAGACATGCGGTGAGGGTCGTCGGGACCGGGAGTCGAACCCACGACGTCCTCATCGAGGACTAAGGCCTCCAAACGTGGGGCGTGCTAAACCCCTGCGCCACCACAGCACGCCCCAATATATGTGTTTTTAAAAGGTGGTGAGGAAAGCCTCCATAGGGGCAGTAGAAGCACATTCTCTAAGCTTCTTTTTTTTTGCTGAAAATATGAAGTTTAGACCTGTTAGGATACAAAGGCTTCAAGAAGTGTTTAAAGTGAAACACACACTTTTAAGAGTTAATCTGTAAGATTGAAAGACAATAGATTTCTGACCAACAACATCCTACCTAGACATTCTGCCTTCAGTCTCTATTTACTCATCTGCAAGTTTGTCATTGCATAATTTCATCAACAATAAGAGAAAGCAATCTCCAGAGAAGCTTTTGATACAAAAATATGGCAATGAGTTGAGCACCTTTACCGACACGTTTGTTTATGCCTGTCTTCATGTCTATTGTACAGTCCAGAATAGCCTGGATGTTCGCATAGCAAATATTACCAGATTACTGCGGGATGGATTATCTAGGAAAAGGTACACAGGCCGGACTAAATACTACCTGGATGTCAGACAGATTCTGGGACTTGATATTTGCTTAATTCCGAACCAAGTAAACAACTACACATTTAGAAACAAGACACAAAAGACTTGCATTAAAGTGAAGTTAGTAACTAGTGAAACTCTCAATGTTTTTGCACAGGGAATATGCAAAAATATGTGATGTTTGGTTTCATGAGGGAAACCAAACATTACAGCTGGGCTTCCTGATCCATGCTGGAATGTCAGGGAATTGTTGGTACTGTTGAAAAGGTCAAGCTGAGACATTGATACATCGTACCAAGGAGCAATAGCCAAAAACTTAATTTTTGTTTGCCTCGGTCCTTCATCGC
This sequence comes from Xiphophorus maculatus, assembly GCF_002775205.1. Classification (NCBI taxonomy): domain Eukaryota; kingdom Metazoa; phylum Chordata; class Actinopteri; order Cyprinodontiformes; family Poeciliidae; genus Xiphophorus; species Xiphophorus maculatus. The sequence continues at coordinate 15,982,751 of NC_036453.1, read as the reverse complement.
ATATTTTTCTATAGATACCTCTACTCTTTAAATGTTAGGTTACAGTCTAATTTGTAGTGAATTCAACTAAACCCCTAAAGCTCCGGATTCATACTTTCGGACTTGAAGCATAAGACAGATAGCATTTTTTTTTTAATCTTCTGTGTTGCTTTTCTGAGAAGCTCATCCAGTTTGCACATCTGTTCTCGCACCTTTACTGATACTGTCAGATTACCTCAGACCCGAGGGAGTCAGGAGTCAGCCTGTTCCTGCCAGCAAGAAAATCATGTCCGCTGTTTGAGCTGTGTGTTTCAGCTTCATGGCCTGTCTTCCACATAAAGCAGCTCTTAGATTTGTCTAAGTAGGCTAAACTCTTTTTGTGTACGTGAAGACTTTTGCTTTTGCCATGTGGTCCTGAACACATTTTCTTCAGCTGATAACGTGGCTTTGGACTCCACTCAATTCAGCAATTTCTCAAGCGATTCTGACTCAAACTCAGAGGTTATATATATATATATATATATATATATATATATATATATATATATATATATATATATATATATATATATATATGCTCTAGGGTTGACATAATGCAGCTCTTTTACCTCTTCCAACTTTGTGCGTTGCTGTTCATTCCAGCTAAATGTGTCCACTCTTCATAAAGCGAAGTGATGGAGGAGGGATGTTTGCAGCCACGATATGTTGCTTAGGAAAATTTCTGTAATATAACTGTCTTTATAACACAATAGATTTTTTTTGTGTGTTTTTTTTTTTAAAAAACGCAAAAAAGATATAAAAATTGTCATTTGAATAAGAAAACCACTCTTATTCAAGAGTGAGAGGGTTCTTCTTATTTGTGTTCTCCATGTTTTTCCACCAACTCCATGACTTGGAGCTTATTCTACATGACAAGGACCAGAACACCCTTCAGGATGGTTCAGAGGAGGAGTAAAAGAAGACACCTACAGTGTGCCTTTACAGCGCTTTTTCAGTTTCTTTATTTAATCGTAACCCATGTAAATAAACAAAAAATGTGGATTTCTTTTTTTAAGGAACAATAGCTAAGCTAAACTTGAAAGAAAAAGCAATTCCCCCTTAAATATCACAATTTGTTTGCCCATTTCTTGTTCGAAACACCAGGTGTCGAAAATGACTCGGAAGATTTTTAGAATGCACAGAGGGGCTGCTTAGCCGTTGGGAGCTAAGGGAGTTTCCCGAATGGCTGGTCTGCTGCAGGCCAAACTTTTTACCCCATAAACAAAGCGGATCAGCGCTGCTGCTTGGCCAACTTTGCAGTTGATTTGTTGCTTTTTAGGCAGTGAGACGTCAGACTGGGTCTGTCTGATATCTTGCATATCCTTTTATTTAAAACAGGGGTCTTAAACTCCAGTCCTCGAGGGCCGCAGTCCTGCAGTTTTTATATGTGCCACAGGTACAAAACACTGGAATGAAATGGCTTAATTACCTCCTGTTTGTGTAGATCAGTTCTCCCAGCCTTGCTAATGACCTAATTATTCTGTTCAGGTGTGGTGCAGCAGAGGCACATCTAAAAGTTGCAGGACTGCGGCCCTCAGGATTTACAGAGTGGGGTTTATTTAAGGGTTGTCAGACAGGAAAGTGGGTTGGGAGAGAGGAAAAACATGGGCCCTTCATGTCAGTGTAGTTTTTGAGGTTGTTTTTTGTTTAATTTTTACTTTGATTTTCATAAGCTGCTGCTTTAGTTGATTGATTTTTAGTTTTAGTTTTGTCATTAAATACATAAACACAAAAGGCAGTTTTGACTGCTGAAAAAACATTGTTTTTATACCAGAAATTATTTTGTTTTTGAATTATGATTAAACTTTTGTCGGATCAAAGGGTTCTCCAATCCAAGCTCCTAGGCTGAATCTTAACCGCGGCAAAAACCCAAGAGTACCTCACAACTTTGTGTTGCATGTGTTTGTGAACGTCCTCAAATGTTTTTGAATTTCTTTATTTTTTAAATCTTTTAGTGTATGCCAGTTTATCAGACAGGTTCTCTGTAGGGGATTTCTCAGTTCTAATGGCCAGGCAGTAATCAGGCATTACTGTGGCTTTTGAAATTTAACACAGAGCCATGCTAGCTTTAGATAACAGTTTTCCCTCAGTAGATGACAATAATTTCAAAACTGCTTGAAATTATTGTTGGTTTTCTTGGGTTAGGAAGATCAACTCCATTTTATACTTCACAAGGAATAAATCCTCATTTGGACTTCCCACTGTGTCAACCACACTCACTTCAAATTCTAACCAGCCAAGCAATATTTTTAGATATTAGTGGACATCACACAAAAAAGGATTTTATTTTATTTTATTTTTATATTTTGCAGTGTCAAAAACAACCTGCAAGGACTTGTTGCTTTTGCAGAGCATGTACAGACCTTATGGTCCACTTAAATCAGGATTTTTATTGGCCTCTCTTACATGTTGATCAAAGCATTTTGGCTGCTTCTTGATTCTTTCAGTCCTTTTAGTTCTGCATGCAGTGAATACATCAATGTTTTTGTGTACAGAAACCTCTGTTGAAAGCTGTACACTCCCGCTCTGGTGGTTCTTTTGAAAGTCAGCTTTAATTGAAGCCAAAAATCCTGCCTTTGAACCTTTGAAATGATTTCTTTATCACTATACAGTCTTGGACAACTGCAAGTTTTCTAGTAATATCTCTTGCTTTTTCATCAGTATGCAGCACCTCAACAGCGCATTTGAGTTTTAATGACTTCCCTGAGATTAGAGAATTTACAGATGCTTTTTATTATGTTCTAACATGCCTTGCTTAAAATGTATCTTTAAAAGTGGCTTATTTCTTTGGAGGTGTGACAGAGGAGCTTTAGGTTTTGAGGGACTCAAATAAAGCGAAATATTTATTTTTTTCTCTGTATTGCTGGTCAAAATGTAATGAAAGAAATTCAGATTAGTTTATTAGTTTACGATGCATACAAACCCACAAGGACAAGTCATTCCACTCCAATAATTGATGCATGTCCTCCTGGCACTTTTCAAAATTAAACTCCTAATTACGTTCCTCTGCACTATGCGGGTCTCTGGTTAAAGCCGCTTCGGTGCAGAATCAGCTTATGTATCCAGTCATTCACACCAGCCATGTTTAGTCCGCTTTAACTGAACTCTACTTCTTTTGCTAAGAAATTCAGGCATGTCTGGGGAGGCTTGAGTGCACACTCAAACTCTGATGTGAACCAAAATAACGAGCTCTGATCTGCCTAAAAACCTTGGGCTCAGTTCAGTTGAAGTGAACTCTGGCGTGGTTTGAATGCATATGTGAATGCCAAGCGGACGAGAGATCACTCCAAAAGCAGGAAGTGGACTAAAACAGGGGACAGAGGGATTTCTGGGTAAATAAAACTAAAATAAACATGCGTGTCTAACGTTAGCAGAAATGGCTTGTGGTCTTTTTCCAAAGTCAAAAGGAGAAATTCTACATTTGCTAAGACGTAGGATTTAAGTTTTGTGAAGGAAGTCACGCTCAGTGTCTTCTTCAGAGATTTCTGTGTCGTTTCCTCCAGTAATTCTTGGTGTAGCGCCACCACTAGCGTTCAACACAGTACAATATGAAAGCGAACCACAACAGCTCCATGTATTAAATGTTGCCGTTTTGTTCCCAAATCCAACTCCATATGCTGTACTTGGACGTGTAAAAGCATCTTTAAAGAGCCTGCAGATTTTTTTTCAAAACCTGTCACTTGATATACAAAGCTGGTAGAGACAAACCCCAAAACACCGGCAGCTGTGGAGGCTGAATAAAAATTCCACAAATTTCAGACTCCTAATTGTAAATAATTATCATTTAACTTCACAATTAAAAACTCCTCTATCACATAAAAATCTTAAAAAATACACTGTGGTGTGACGAAGGGGAAAACATTTAAGGGGTAAGAATACTTTTGCAAATTTTTCAGTTTTAATGTTATAAATATGATGCTACATTTGTAAAGAAATGTATTTGTGGATTAGGCTCCAGACTTGAACATATGCGTTGTTCATTAACTGTTGAACCAGTTAGTACTGGCTTGAAAAAGAAAAGCATAAAACAGATACTGGAAAAAAAAAACTGGACACGTACCTGCACACAACATTGAAACGGTTTCCTGTAATTTGTATGGCAAGGTTGATTATTACTGTGGTAGTAATTTGGTATGTAAAAGGATTTTACAGAGAACGGGAATGTTAACACTGTTGTCAGGCCACAGGATCAGAGCACTGGTGTGTATATGTGTCTCATCACCCAAAAAGGCTGGAGGAACTGAATTTCCCCACTAGTCATCTAGAAGATTGTGATTTATTATTCATGTAATTTGTATATCACCTTATATTCTAAAGTGACAAAACTGGAGAAGTTCGCTGTGAACAAAAAAGAAGGGCTTGTTGACTTCACGGAACAAATCAGCGAGATATTTTTCTGCTGTTGGATTTTAATTTGGCTCTTGAAAAAATGCCAACCACTTTCCAAACAGTTAATGAATTATTAGGGGCAGACACATTAATTTTAGCCTGAGGATAGGACTGCTATTGATTTTTCAAATGATCAATTAACCAGTGTAATAGGTTATTGTTTTAGACCTAATTCCCAAAGGCCTAGTCATTAATCTCAATCAATAGTCCATGAGCATGACTTATAGAATTTCAGTTACCACCACCCCAACCCAGCCACCCCACCTTGAGATACACTCAGTAAAATCTGCACTAAAATGATTTTTCTTGTTCTATTGCTAATATCTGTGGGTCAGCAGAGACACATCTAATTCTAATGGGAATTTTGCTGATGGAAAATAGCTGTTCATTTTAATGCCATTCTTCTTCCTGTCAAACGTTTCTGATGCTTCTGCTACGACAAGAAACTCGGAACAACCAGGATGCAGGGAGATTGCTGCGTGTTTCCTCCCTTTATCGGAATGTGTGCAGCTTCATAATTGTTTTCCTCTTTCATATTTTGTGCATTAAGTTGTATATTTTAGTAAGTACACACACAGGAGGGAGAGATGGTGGCTGATATTCATTTGTTATAAAACTAACTGACTCTGTAAAACTTGTAGACTCTGTAAATTCTTAGGATCTGACAGGGAAATGTAAATTATAATGTCTATCAAAAATAAAAATAAAAAACTTTAGCAACTCTAATCTCAAGTGTACTAATTACACATATTAAAATATGTACCAACTCTGTGTGAACAAAACTCTATAGATTAAAACTTTTCTTAGCATGACTATGTGTTTTAGGTTCAGGACCAATTCTAGGTATTGGGAGCTGAGGTTTCCTCATGTTGTCCTGATTTGAAAACACTGAGGATCAGATCAGGACGTCCCTAGTAAGTATTTATATTTAGGAAGTAGAAATAGGTAACACGTTTTCTTCTTTTTTTCCCCAATTGTAGGATCGCTAATTTTAACATTTATTGTTCCAACTGAGGCTTGTAGAGAGACGACATTTAGAGTTGCAGAAATTTCTTTACTGTCTGAATTTGTTGCAAATGTCCATCCAGTTCTGGGCAGATTCCAACTTGTGAATAACTTCCAGTCTCACTGTTCAATGATGGAGTTCAAATTACTTGGAAAGTTTGATCTCATAAATATTTTCCAATCGAATGGCAACGAAAACTGGTGCACTGTTCGCACACCCTTTGTAGACTTTGGATCAGAAAAGTGTCCAAACTCCTGGTTTTATCATACTTGCTAATCATTAATTACCAAAAACCGTTTCTTTATGTGCAACATGCTGTTACTTTTCCTCATAAATCTTCTGGAGGCAGAAAGCTGTAATTGTTTCTACTTTCTTATAATAGCAATAACATTTAACTGTGTAACATTAAATGATGAGGACGTTTACAAATGTTTGTAGAAGCATACTTCAACCATAGAGATTTGATTTTAAGCAGATGGGGCCGTGGAAGTGATTTGAACGCCTACATATTGTTGTTTGGAGGGGAGTTTAATACTTTGGCAACATTATCCAGACAAACTTAGTTCTAGACAACAAATTCCCAGTCGAAACATGATCACTACCAGAGAGCTACAATTGCCCCACCCGCCGCATTACATGCAATTACAGAATGCATGATAAAAGCATTTTTGAACAAGCCATTCTTTAACCTGAAACATAAAATAGGACAGTGGCACAGTGATGAGAGCAGTCACCCTAATCACTAGGCTATAGACCTCTACGCATCCATCCCGGGTTCGACTCCCGTCCTCAGTACTTTGAACAAGCTGGACAAGGACTACTCAAGACATCTCTACAAGTCACACTTCCTTCAAGATAAGAATAATCTTGTTACAAAATAACCAACAGGTAACAACAAGGCTAAAGGTCACTCACAATCCGGTAATGATGTTACCTGAGTGAAGCTAACATCATTTATTTTGCTCTGTAGAAAAAAAAAATTCCTTTAGTGACTCGTGTTGACAGATGTGCATAAGGTATAAAACCTGAGAACCAAAGTCCTACCACTTCACCCCAGCGTACAGCGCACAGAGGAATGCCTGACATTATTTCATGTCATCTGTTATAGTTTAGCCTCTTCAAACATAACTAAATTACGCTGAGTTTGAACATACAGATGCAGATGTCTTACAAATGGCTCACATCGCATCAGTCTACTGCAATTAGACCATTGTTGTGCAAAGGGGCAGTTGTTAGCAAGCCATTATAGGGGGGGCCTTTCATCCATCATAAAAGCCCGCTCTAATTGGGTTTGTAAGCTTTTACTCAACTGATCGAACAGGACGGTCATTAGTTCTCATCTTCAAAGCAAGCAGATCTTATTAGCATGTTTTGTCAGTGTTCTGCTGTATTCATTTGAACCTGTACACTGGTCTGCTTACTGATATCCAGACACAGAACTTTGATATTGAGGTTCTGACAGCCTTTCATTTCAAGGACCTGCAGATTTTCATGCTGTTCAGTGAATTAAATTTGTCTGTTTCTCTTTTCTTTTTATCAGTTTAGAATCATGCGTAGTTCGGTGGAGCTAATCCATCTTTTTACTGCTGTTTTTTTTCTTTTCTTTTTTTTTTCCTGGTGTTATGCAAAATGTGGAGACCTTTTAAAGGATATGCTCTATCCTAAAGCCAGTGCTCTGCTATATTTAACTAGCTAGTGGGCAAATATACTTAGTTGTGAGGCACTTCATCCCGTAATGCCTTCTTCACAGGTTACAGCCTTCGTTTTTCTGATTATCAGCCTGTGAGGATGTTGTAATTTGATAAGGTGCGTCTGAAGGCTTCAGGGTGGTCCTGTACTTTTATTATTATGCTAAATAATGAACTGTTTCAGTGGGTTCAGTTGAACAAATTCTTATCAGTACAGAAAAGCCCCACTGGGAAAAAAAAAAAAAGAACAACAAAAATCACATGAGAAATATACTTTCCAATTCTGCTTTAGTTTTTTAATCTTCATATAAATTCTGCAGAAAGCTTCTCCCCCGGTTATTGAATACGGAAGGCTAGACCGCTAAACCATTAGCATACAGAACTTTAAGGCGAATGGGTTTTGAATATTAATGGAAAAATATTTATTGTCCCGAGCTGCTTGATGCCCATTTCATGGTTTCGAGAAAAGATGCAGGCCTGCCGAGGAAACTGAATACAGGCTGCCTCCTGGGAATGATCAAGGGAAGAATACTTTACAGAGTGTTGCCGACTGCCTGGAAGTGTTCTATTAAATTTGACTTCTTAGCCCTATGTTTTCTTGCCTGCTTAAACACTTCTCTGATTGTTGTATGTTTTTCTCTTTCTGCGTGGCTAATGAAGCCCATAAAATATCTCTGTCATGCTAAATGCCCATGCACTCCTGCTTATTAAAATCCTCATTTTGTTCTCCAAATAATGAGGTTGTTGTCTGGAAGGGTGTTTTTGGAGGTGAGGATGAGCCAAAAGATAGACAGCGGAGTGGCGTCTTACAATTTTATTACTTCTGACACGACCAGGCCACACACTGGTGAACCATAGTCAATAGCCAGACATGACCCCCCCACACCAGACAAGGACATGATTAAAACTTAAATGCAAGAGGAAACAGGCAAGGGGAATAACTGATTAGGAGACACAGGTGACACACATGAGCTAAATTAATAGAGGAGACAGAGAGAATCACCTAGATCAAAATAAAACCTGACATTCGACAGAAAACGAAACATATGAAACAAAAATCCCCACAACACATCTCAAAACGTTGACACCGTGACAGTTTACAAGTTGTTTTCGCAATGTTTTATCAATTTAGCATCAAAATCTATTCATATGCAGAACTTTCCAATCAAATAGGCAGTGTGCACAATTATATGGAAAACTTATATTTGAGGGTTCTTTTTATTATTCACCAACTACAATGCTCTCTGTTCATAAATGCACTATAAGTAACATCTTGGCTTTCTTACAAGAACATATAAATGAGCACAATTATTATTGGGCACGATTACTGCGCAGCAAAATGTAAAACACACATTTTCCCCGTCTCACTTTTGCTGAAGTAAGAATTATAAAGTAACTACACAAACTTCCCAATTAACATTTATGACATTTAAAAATGTGTGAATGCCAGATATAAGTACGCTGGTCATTTTACATCTAAAAATGTGCAAATGATGAGAGCAGAAACTTTGGCCAGGACAATGCTGTGCACTAAGAAGACGACTTCAGTGGTTTCAGTAGTAGTCCACTGTATTTTTTAGGCAGTTGTGTTACAGACATGTATTTCTGTCTGTTACCAGAACTACTTGTATTTCTGTATGGAACTTTTAACTTCCATTAAAAGTTATATAAATCTTTGTGCAATATATTTCTGTCTGAATACATCTTGTTACATCATGGATACCTGTAGCTTATACTACAGCCTATGCACTTTTTTTTTTTTATTTGCTTTTTAAAGTTAGAGGGTGCAGCTTATGTTCAGGTGTGCTCAATCATACCTGAACAACCTGTCACCCTGTGCAACCTTAGAATCAGTGTAACAATCAGTGTTACATTTAACACTGATTGAACACTGATTGTGTTAAATGTAAATGCTTTACATTTAACACAATGTAAAGCAAAGGAAAAAAAAGGGTGCGTAAGGAAACGCAACATTTCAATTATTTATTTTTCCTCTGGCTCTGGGCCTTACAAACACAATGAGAGTAAAAAGGCTTCAGAGTTTCCAAGGCTAAAACATCAGTAACAAAATATCCAGAGGGCAAGTTTTTGACTGATAAGATACAAAAGAATTAAGTTAATACTTCATTGTAAGAAAATTGGGATTTGGAAAATTCACTGCTGCATTTTCCAAAATGCAATTTGAAGACAGACACACGTTAAGCTTTTTGTCCTCCGTTGCATAAAGGCTTCAGAAAATAAACAGACATACAGAATTTCCAAGAGATGAACAACAGATCTCCTTACTTTTACTAGGAGAACATAAAAGAGAATGTTCTGGAAACCAGATACGATTTATTGCCTGTGGGGTGAAACCATATTTTAATTCAATTAAACCCTCCGCTGTCTGCTCAGCAGCTCCTTACAATTACCTGCTCCATCTGCCCATTGTTCTGTGTCCAAATTAATAACCTCTAGTCTGGGATTTTGTGTCGGTTTATGCTGGATACAAAGCCGTCTGCAATTATGTAAAGATCTCCCCCAAATGCGCTACGCCACGCCGGCATTTCAAGCTGCTCACATTCACTGCAGAAGATAGTCCCAACTCTATTGAGCAGACAAGGTCAATTACATGGTGCAACGATTCAGATGTTTTGGTAATGGTGTCACTGGGTGTTAGGTTTTAATTTACAGCCAGCAGGTTTTATTCCTTCCTCAACAATAGCCTTCTTGTACGCTATTAAAATGTTGACTGCATGCATCAGTTGCATGCAGTCTACTTTGCAGCAGGCTGCATGCAAAGTAGCAGGTGATTGGATAGCTAAACATTCCCCACCTTCATCTCCAAACTGTTTACTGAACCCTGTCACATTAGATCAATGTTGATAGACTGCTACCGAATACTTTATAACATTAGGGAGTTCTAATGTTTATGAAGGAGAGTTCTGTTAGGTGATTATGGCATTTGTGCCGCTAACATGTAAACTTTGTTCAAACTTTTTTTTTTCTCATGCAAAGTAAGAGTTATGTTCCATATGTGGTACGTTCCACACTGCTCACCACCTTTCAAAGAGATCAGGCTCAGCTCAGATAAAATGTCCATTATGAAACACCAGCAGGTAACTTCAGTTGTATCTTACTCTCGGAAAGTTGTGTGTGTGCCTAATATATCGGCAAATCTATCCGAGTCCCGAGGCTGAGCCGTATTATTCAAAATCGTCACGGAAATAGTATATGTGGCTCATTAGTTTCAAGCTTAAGGGAGAAGGGATTTTATCGGCAATGCCTATGAACTAGCCTGTCAACTGCTTATTCAGGGCAGCATCTTATCTTTCTCAGCCACTTGGGTAGAATATCTGAAAACCTATGTAAATCTTTCCCTGAGAAGACATGCATCAATATTTGCTCTGTATGCAGATACAGAGTGAATGCAAATCAGTTTTTGCTCTGGGAATCTATAAATGAGCCTAATACCAATGCTCTGGTTCTTAAAAGAAACTACAGATTGGTTAAAACTATTGTCTCAAGTCAAATGAAATGACATGAATCTCTAACAATAAGAAGTGGAATCTGTGGCGGAGCAGATTTACTGTCCAGCTTGGGATGCAAGTCAATGCAATCTGATGGGTTTTCCTTAGATAGAAACTTTTCAAACTACCTTGAATAATTAAATGTGGCTGCGATTCGGTGAATGCAGCTCTATAGTGGTCTCTGTCATTAGAAAAGTGTTTCATGAATTCAACGAATTCACCACAGGAACGTAATTCTGTTAAAAGTTAAAATTTTCTGGAGCAAGACAGATTTAAAGTGTATTTCAGTTAGCCAAGAAGTTTGTTTCTGATGGGAAATAAGACAAGCATACTTCAAAAAAATCTTCTAGTCATTTTAAAACGGCAACAAATTATCTTGATAACTAATGGGAAAAGGCTGTAAGGTGTTTCTTACAAGTGTTTGCCAAGTTTGTAATTTTGGGGGGTTAAAAGTGTGTAAGAAGGTAAAGGTTGAGTTTTATTAAAGAAAAAACACAGATGCATCCCAGTACATCTACTGATGGAATGCACTTCAACAGTTAATTCTTTGCGAAAAAAGATTCCACCAGACTGCCTCTGCATGTATTTGAGTTCAAGCTTTTTTTTGTTTTGTTTTGTTTTTTGATTACAACATGTTGTCTTCCTGTAACAGCGAAAGGTTTCTCAGTAGGAGGTTTTATAACGGTATTACGATTCAGCTCCAGTCTGACAACCTTTGGTCTGTCGCTGCAGCACTGATGGCTGATGGGAAATCAGGACAGTCCTTTCCCTCAGGAGCAAACATCAAAAGTCGACTCGTATGGTGAGGCTGCGGCATCTCAGACGCAGAGCTTCAGGGGGTTTACTCTGTAGCTATGTTGTGGAGAGAGATAAAACATTTTTTTAAAACCTTCACAGTAGCTCATTCTCATTGTCCTTACAAATGAAATTCCCTTCTGTTTTTTTTTTTTTTTTATTGGTTTTGCCCCTAAAAAACACATTTATCCATTATACCTCTTCTCACCAGAAACCATTCCACTGAATCATCATTGCACTGAAATTCTGTGGATCTCTAATGATTTATCAGATTATTTTTCAAAATCCCATCCCATCCATCAATGTTTTCTCACAATCTCTGCAGTGACATAAATTAATACCTGGAGCCGAAGGAGAGCATCCACCAGCCAAGTAAACAGGGTTACCCGTTGAAGAAGCCGGAGACGGTCTCCCATCAAGTCTACGCCGTCATAGCTCCGGCAAACCGGAGTGGGCGCAAATAGGTGTTTTGCTTAAGTTTTTCACCTCAACCCCAAACTGAACCGGTGCTGACAGAAACCCAAACGGAGCAGAACGTCAATCACAGCTGGTGCTTTTTCACAGACACAGCCAATATTGTTCAGCCCTGTGTCTCTATCACCTCTATCGTCATCACTGGATTGTGAAGTGGGAGCCCAAATATTATCTTTCCCCTGTAGCTACAGTTCTAGATATTATGAACCGAATCCCAGACTTCTCATCCATTGACTGGTAATCGGTGCTGAAGTGCGTCATCCTCCACCTTTTTGTCACCAGCAAAATCCTCACTGCTCAGGATCTACGACTCTGGCATCCCGTCTCACCTAAAAATATGAGCTGCATCAGCCGACCACCAACCCTTCTCCTCTGCCTCCCAATGTACGGGCCTCATCAACAACTCCTATGCTTTCTGGGCACCAGTAAATACTTCACCGGACAAATACTTCTCTTCAACTTGTTCCACTGTTTCTGTATCTATCACTGCAAGCTGCAGACTGACTTAAAAACATCACATCAAGCAAGGCAATGCTGTGAATGACAATAAGCCCAAATCTGTCATAATCCATAACTCCAAATCTGGAAGTCTCAGAAGCTTTTGTGTTACTACTCTGCGAAGAGCGCTGTTGTACGTCAGATGATTCCTTTCAAACGAGGCTTTTTTAAATTCATGGCTTTATTTCAGATCAGAATATTGATTGCACATTTGAACAGAAACTTGGCTTGACATAAATGGCAATGCAGTTCTTATTGAGGACTCGGCATCAAAGTACAACTTTTAAATTTTCAATCAGAGAACGAAGAAAAGGAGGAGGCGCGGCATCTTCACCAGTGAACTTGGTTCAAAGGATTTTTCTCTTGACTGCACTTCAATTAAATATCAGTTTTATTTTAAGCAAACCTCCTGTATTATCTATTACGCTTTACAGTCAAACCAAACACTGTGCTAATTTCAATTTTGGATTTTCTCTTTGCAGGTTTTTTTTAGGTGCATTTAATTTACAATAATAAGATACTTTATTATATTAATGTGTCTGCTTTTCCTAAAGATTATTTTTAACTCCAGAAAATCCCTGAAAAAAATGGTTATGAAATGAAATCTTACCTCTGAAGGTGCTGAAAAATTTTACCACTGTGTAAAAATACACTCTTGCTGACATTTGACCTTCTTTATGTGGTTGTTGTAAATAGCTTTACAAGTGGAATAAAGCCTGCCATTAACTCTGTAGCTCAAATAACAAGACATTAAATACAGAACCGAAGCCTCTTTTTTTAATGAAGTAAAATCACCAAGCAATGAAAAAGTATTATTGAAATTTGAAAAATAAATACTCTCTTGCATTAAATCTCTCTTTAAAAGTACAATGTGAAAGCATTTTTTTCTCAAAAACAAATCCTTTTCACCAAATTTTTCAGTTATAACACTTAAAATAAACAACAGAGACATCATTCATTTGAGGACTGAACATATTTCAAACTTTTTTCCCCATTATGTGTAATCACTGATCTGAACACTGCTGATTTTGTGTAAAGAAACTTTTATCTGATGAGAAAACTCTCAATTATGTCTACATTAGGATTAGATTTTATCCCCTGAGGGGTGGCTGATTAGTAGTTCTGAGTTTCCAACCCGCTGCAGCTTGAGAAAACATGCATACAAATCGATACAACGCTGAAGAACAAACATCGTTCCCCCTGACCAGCATAACATTTATAACATTATCCACCACTACAAAGCCACAAATATACAGATTAAAGATAAATGTTTTGGGTTTTTTTTTCAGGATTTGAATCTTTTGTTTCCCTAAATATTAGAATTGGGACTCTGGATGCTCAGCTAATTTCTTATGATTGATATTAAGTGTCAATGCTAGAAATATATCCATCTTTTTGTTTGGATTTGAAGTTAGTTGTCTTAGATATCAGCTGATAGCAATATTTTTAGTTCCAGAAATCTAAGCTCTAATTTTTTCCTTTTTTTTCTTCTTGGTGTCGGTCAGAATAACAAAAGTAAACCACGACAGTAGCGACAAATATGTAGCTTTGCAGTTTTTTTTTACACTTCTACATCATCACTAGTAACTTCGGAAGTGACAGTCTTCTGTTCATGCATGCGTTCACATCATTTTTAGCTGAAAAGCTGCTCTGTACTCTTTGCACCCCGAACAGACTGATACACATCTGCTGCTGCATCAAGATTTCGCATCTGCCTCCGAATCTAAAGGAAACTCTGAACTCTGATTGATGTACTATGTCAATACAGACAGCAGAGGATGGCAGGATACGAGACAGTGCCAAGGACTGTTGGGAAAGGAGCTGGTATTGCACAATCTGACATGACATGTTTTACTGTTTGCACATGCTTACGTGTGCTCCGTATGAGGGATAGTGTCAAACTCAATGATTCATTGTAATCAGGTGGTTTCCTCAGATAGCTGGTTTTTTTAAGGGAGCAGTATTATGTATAAGTAACTATGTCACCTCCAATTGTTATAAAATGCTATATTATTTCTTGTAAGATATGACTTACAAGAAATTTGACTTTGTAATTTAACACCTTAAAATTGGACCTCTATCTCTTTAAAAACTCCTGCTATTTCTAAAGCTCCACCTTCAGGAGGTCATCACAACATTGCTCCTCTACTCACCGTGTAACCATGTTTTTACCAGCATTACTCTGAGAAGTAGCTTATATGATGAGCTCAGGAGATCCACAGTTCCACCAGGTGTTTGCTAACTGCTTCTAGCTAGTCTGAAGGAGTCTGAACCAGGGGCAATTAAATTTCTCAAAAATCCATGAAAGAATCAAGGCCACACTCCAGGGGTGTTTTTGATGAGGAAAAAACAACAACTTTGTAACATGATGTAAACCTCAAAAAAAGTTGATTTTACATAATGCTGTCCCTTTAACAATTGGCATAATAAACTAAACAGCATTGCATTTGAACTCATATCAAACTGGTATTGATTTGATTTGTGTTTGACTGTTTGATTGGATTAATAGTCTATTTTTCTGTGTGAATTGGATCTATTTCAATTGTAAAGTGCATGACAAAGAAATTAGTTGTGAATTGATGCTCCATGGCAGTGATATACTTCAGTGGCAGGCTGCTGCATTCTAATTGCATAAGGGAACGATTGGATATCATTCCTCATTTCAGACGTTACGTTCTATAACCATCCCTACTCTAGACAAAAATCAATAAGTATTTGCATTCCTACTTGTATTTGCAGTTGTACTCATTTAAAAAGGATTTCTGCTGGTAATGTACATTTGTTTGAACAGTTTTAATCAAAGGTTTTTATTTATATATATTGTAAATAAATAGTCTGCTGTTAATTCAAACATGCACCTTTCTGTACATTGTTAAAAAAATGTATCCTACTCAGTTGCACATTCCATGGATCAGAGTACATAATTTCTGATAATTGAACAATAGTTTTTATGTTATGATCTTGTTTGTATTTGCTTTTTATTTACATTTTAAAAAAATCTATCTTACTATGAACCTACATGTCTCAATGGTGCAAGTACACCTGAAGTTTCCTACTGTGGGAAAAAAAAACATTTCTATTCTGTTCTGTGGCAGGACTTGAAAATTAAGGTTTACAGATGGTTCTTTTTATTTATTTATGTATTTATTTATTTTTTTTTATAAAACTCTGACATTTCCTATGCTGTTTGGCAAAAAAGTATGAGCAACCCCCCACCAAATGCCTTCACCAAGCCTTGTACATTATCTGTAAGAACAGAGAACATTTTTCTCTTGTCTAAGGCTCTGGGAGCAGAATATCATTCTTCCCTTGTGGCCCTGAATTGGGACTTCTTAGAACTGCCTCCTGACTCTTCATCTGGGGTAAACTTTTTTTTTTCTTCTTGTGTGGTATCTGACAACCTTTGGGTGATGGGTTAGAAATTTAAAGCAGGTGTGGTTTCTATGCTTTGAGTTGCAGAACTGTATTAGGAATGCTTAGGAGTTCATGCAGTTCAGTATTTTGTGAACTGAAAAAAAAAAAAAAATCCTGACCAGAGAGCGCTTTGCTTTTGCTGTTAACAGTATGCAGACAATTTTTCTGTTCAGAGTACGCACAGACTGCAAAATGATGGCTCAGCAAAATACTGACTCTGGTTGCTGAATGCAAATGAATGCCAGACTTATTAGATATTTCCTTTTGTAAAATATTTTGAAAATCATGTAAGACTTTCTTCCATTTTACAATTGTGCACTACTTTATGTTGGCCTGTCATATTTTATGTAGCAGGCCAACATAAAATCTGAAATGATAGGGCAAGGGGAAAAATACTTCTGCAAGACATCGTAAATCAAACGCACCATTATTCTATGAAAGAACAAAGCGGCCCGACTTGTTAACTTTGAACTGTTGGCATTCTTTTGCACAGGCTCTCTTTCCACCTGCTCCAGGGTTCACGTCATCAAGGACATTTGGGGGTGGATAGGGAACAGTTGCATAATCAAGGTCAAACAAAGAACAAAAGAGTAAGATTAAGCCTGATGGTATGGCTGTGTTTAAATTCTAGTAACACAGGTGTGGTCCAACAGGGTGAAAAGTAAGCAAACTAATCCGTTTTTTATCCCTCATAATTCTTTGCCAACAGAAAGTATTAGTTCTTTAGTTACTAGTTTTTCTTCCAGTGTTTATTGCAAAGGAAGCAGTCACAAAGCTCTGCATCAAAAATTCTCCATGTTACTTTTTATTATCATTCACTTACAGTATATTGATCTAGGTTTACTACTGTTGTTAAATTGCGCTGCTAAGTTGGTCACAGATGTTTAGAAGGTGACGGTAAAACCTTATCGGAAACATTATCTGTTGCAAATGTAACCCCCATAAACTATGATGATCTGTCTGTATGATTAATGTTTGTTTTGTTAGTTCTTAGAATGTCCTGTAGGGGGCACTAGACCCACATTTCTCCTGTCTCCGTACGAGAAGAAGAGTAAAGAAGAGGGAAGAAGAAAAAAGAAATGGCAGACTATGCAGACTAAGCACATTTCAGCAGAAGTAGAGAAGTTACTACTCGTAAGTGCTGCTGTGTGTTAAGGAAAATGATTATTTAATGCTAAAAATACACTTAATCTTACGACATGTGTAAAGGGATAGCCAACACTTTATTTGGAACAGTTTTCTGTGGAGCATGGGGGAAGTAGGGCCTTTTCCTCCCCCATTGACACAACAGAGCAATAAATTTGCATTCCAATGGGAGTGGGGGCTACGGAGGTGTCTGTGAAATCTCATCTTAGGACGTTTGGCGCCAGGGATCTTCCGTATCAGGCAGCGATGGGCACGAAGTGGTCCGCCCTCTTACTTAGATAAAAAAAACAGACACCTTTGCCATAATGAGGGGACTGTCCAAGTTTTCTGAGTCCCTACGGAGTTTCTAATAGGTCAAAGAACGGAACGCCTTGACTGCATATATTAAATAGGGAAACACCCTTTTGGTTTATAGTTTCAGGTCATCACCGGAGAGGAGAGAGTTTTTTCATCTTTTCTCCACGTGGGCGCCTTTGTCTGTCTCTGTGTTCGTCTGTCTTCCCCTTGTGTGTCTTTATTTTGATGAGAAAAATGCATATCTCTGTTCCTCTGCAGCTTTGTTGTTCATTGTTTTGTATGAGATTAAACTCTGTGATCTGTGACGTCAACACGCTTTGTTGTTGTTTCGTTTTAGCAGCACGCGGTCGCTGCACGTCCACGGAGAACGTCACTCGTCGTCGATCCCGGGCAAAATTAAAGAGGAAGAAGGAGCCAAACGTTTTGTCCAAAGCTAGCATTAAATGATCCTCTTTTTTAATAATTGGGGGCTTCGTCCGGTTCTGGAATCTTGGCGGGTGGCGGTCTCTCCCCGATCGATCTGTCCGGCTCGTGCGGTAAGACGTTTTTTTTTTTAATTACTCTTTTGTTGTGTGCGGCTGCTCGGAGTTTCGAAGCTGCAGGGGAGGATAGATTTGTTTTTAAAAGAGTTTGTGGTTTAGTAATTGGTCGAAATACACTACAGGGAATCGTGGCGAGTTCAGACGGAGTACGTAGCGCTCACTCCGTCGTAAAAAGGCTGGGTTTCTTAATTATGTTCTTGTGCCCTGGGAATCAATGACTGGGTCCCTAAAAAAGAATTTGGTAATTGTGTATCAATTTGGTAGTTTGGGCTTGTATTGGCCCGGAGACTGACTCATCTCCAGTAGACTTACAATTGGCTTAACAAGGCTGAATCGCCTGTCTTCAGTCAGACGTAGTGCCTTAGCAAGGCAAATCGTTTGTATTCAGGAAGACGAAGTGACTGAGCTGGGTTGCGTCGCCCGTGGTGACGAATAGAAATGCATTTTTGAAGCCGGCATTTTATTTTATTTTTTCCCCGTTGTCTCTTCCGTTTGTTCGACACCGTGTTTGTGTTTCTCTGTGTGTCGCGATGTGTGCTTGTTGCCGCGACACGAGGCTGTGTGCTCCAGAGCTCTAGGTGTGTCTATGTGTGCACGTGTGTATCTGTGTGAGTATGTGTGTGTGTGGCCGTGTGTGTGCGCGTGCGCGAGTTCGGGCAGGCTGTGTGTTTGAGCAGAGTATTAAGTTGTTTGGATAGCGCTGTTTGTGTGAATTTGGGTTGCTTTTGCTGCGTTTTATTGTAAAGTTATTATGGACGCTGAGTTGCGACACGTGCTATACGCTATTTTATGGTCGGGGTTCGTCTTAACGGGGAAAGTAGAACGATGGCGAAAACGTGGTCGTTTAGTTTACAAAATAAATAAATAAAAATAAACATAACAGTTAAGTAAATTAAACTGGTACCAGACAACAAAATTATTGGTTGTGGTTTGATTTTAACATAACTTTGAGATGTCTCTTTTTAAACGTGCACGGGGAATTAAAAGGTTCCTGACGATTGGGGTTTAAAATTAATTAAATTGACATATGGAAATATGTTAATAAAACATTGGACAATTCCTGAAGCTTCAGTAAATTTGATATAAATTACAGAAAATTTGATAAAATTACAGTACAACTTTGATAAAATGATGACTGACTGAAAACTCTGACTGACTATAAAACCTGGCCAGATGTGTGTGTTTTGTGTTTTCTGTAACATGTTTTGTGTTCTTGTGTTGAATTGCAATTCATGTTGGTGTGAGAGAGTGTGTGATTGGAGATAAAATACCACTGGGTATTTCATGTCATATAAAATACAGAGCAATTTTTTAGTGCTGTTATGTGGTGCAAAATTTCTAGTTTTTACAAACATCCTCTGTGTTAACTTGGACTAAATTATTAAAATTAAGCAATAACAGCAGTAAAGTGTGACCTGCAGTGAAAAGTTTGGAAGGTGATTAAAGGATAGAATCTTGATAAAATAAATCATCTGAACAAATTGAAAATAAATTATGGGTTCTAAGGTTAAATAAATGAATAAATAAATAAATAAAATAAGAAAGAATAAGCCAAGAAAATGAGGTCACAGAGGATTCTAGAAATGCTGTCTTGGCAAATTAATAGTTAAATACATAAATATGGTGAATGGGTGAATAGATAAATACATAACTGATTAGGTACAGCAATGAAATAAATTAAATAAAACTTTATATAGACTTGAGAACTAAATAGTGGATATAATGTTAATTATTCCTTCTAAGGCTGTGAAGGTAGTAGGAAAATGGAATAACATACAATGAGTAAAATAGGACTTTTTTCATGAGTTGAGGATAAGAAAAAACGAAGATTTTTAGAGAAACAGGCTCTAACTGTAAGAGGTAATTGTTCAGATAACAACAAACTGCAATATGCAACTGACTCTAGATATTTTCACAATCAGTCTTTTTCAAACAGACCAAAACTTTAAGATAGATAAAATATTGTTAAATCTACAGGACTTACGGATAATTAGACAAGATAAATTAGAAGTCACTCTCTTGTTAAATAGAAATTGGTATAATATAGAAAAGTTTGCTAAAATTTACAAGATTTGTTGTTGAAGGCTAACATTAAGTTTGAAATAACTTATTGGTTAATAAAAAACATTATATGGAACTATTGTAGAGAATCAATATTAAACTGTAATAAGAGATGATTAAATAGTGCCTATAGACAGACGAGAGGGCTGCAAATAAAATAAGAAAATTAAGGAAAATAAATAAATAGAACAAAACAAGAAGAAGCGACAAGTATGTTTAACATGTGATACGAAAGAAATCTGTTTATTCTGAACTGGATAATGTACATTCTCTGGTGAGTCTGTTGTTTTATTTTCAGCTGCTTACTTACGCAGAATGGCTACCTAGCTGGAGCTAACGTTGCTCAGTTTTTTTCGAACTGGAAAAAAAAACATCAACCGGAGTATAAAGTGTCGCTCTGTAAGCAGCATAGCTCTGTGAAATGAGACCGTTTATGATGAAGTGATGTTTATTAAGTCATTTCTTTATTACTGAGCGTTTTTGGTTGATTTTAAACGCTAATTTGATTTTCACTGAGAAGTAATTGAAAGATTTCTATGATTTCCGTATACCTGCATCGGTTAAAGCTCTGCATGCAGGTTGGTTTTTTTTTTTTGGACGACCGATACCTGAACGAGCCAGTGGTTCCAGAAGCAGGAGGGATCCGCCGCCATCTTTGTGACTCGGACTGAAGCCTGGAAAGACGGAGGGCCTGGTGCTGCTGGATATTTTGCTTGGACAACAGGTAAGCTTATTGAACAAAAAGGGGGCCCCCAAATCTTTAATTTTTTTTATTCCACAAACTATTTGTTCATGAACATTTTCAAAACTGACAACTTATGTGCACATTGACTGAACTGACTGACTGAACTGTTATATTGGAATATGTTATTTCTTTTGTTGAAATAAGCTTTAAAGCTACTGTTTAAAAAAACTACCCTCAATTTTCTGAATATTAATTTGATATTTTTTTATAAGGGTGGACAATTTAAGTTTTATACCTTAATTTTATTAAGGTAATTAGTGTTACCTGGATTATTATTTTTTTGTGGGGAAAGAAAAATAAACTTGAGTTGTTAAAAATTGTATGCTTATCATCCTCCTGTGTGACCCTAGAACAAAAGTAACTTTCCTACTGAATTTATTGCTAATTAAATTAAGTAGTGGTTACACAAACATAGATGGGAACAAACCATTGAGGAATATGTGGGGAAACTTTGGGACCACGTAAACTGCTTTACAAAATATATTTATTCCTTTACATAATTTGTTTCCTTCTGGTTTCAGATCGTCAAAATAATTCTAAAATGAAACAAAGATAACACGAGTTAAAAAATATCCCATATTCAAAATATGAGTGAAAAAGTAATTGACCTCTAAACCTAACGGAGCATTTTAAATCTATGGAGGAATTTTTACTTCCTTTTTAAAAATTGTTTAGATTCAGCTATGTTAAAGGATCCTCAAGTAGCAAAGCAGCCCTAGACCATCACACTACTTCTACTTTGTTTGACTGTCATGTGATGCTCTGTTCCTGAAACCCTGGCTTAGCTCAACACTACCTCTAATGGGACACACAAATTCTTTTCAGTCCATAGAATATTTTTCCCAAAAATGTTAAAGATTGCCAACATCTGTTTTGGCAAATGTGAGACGGGTCTTTGATTTGGTTTTGGTCAGCAGTGGTTTGGGCTTTGGGATGTTCTGATGGACGCTCTTGGGCCAGTCTCTCTCTTGTTATTGAATTGAACTCCGACCTTAAATAAGTCAAGTGAGGCCTGCATTGCATTAGATGTTTTTTCTTGGTTTGCTTGTTGATTATATATACTGTATATATGTATAAAAAATAACTGATACCACTAGATCAATAAGTAATCTAGCCTGAGTGTAGCAAGTACATTTAACACAGTTAACTCATGTTCTTTTTATATGTAGCCAGGTTGGTTCGGATTGGTTTTGTCTTAATAAATCAAAGCATTATTTGACAACAGCTTTCTTTAATTAGTCAGATTACGTTGGTCTAGTGAATACTATGTGCAGGTGTGACGAAAAGCCAAACCATGAAACCTCTGTAATAGGACAGATACCGCTTAATGACTGTGGTACGAGGATCAGATGAGTCTAATTACACTAAATCCACAGCAGCCGTGTGGTAAGCATGGCTCAAGGACATAAAGGAAAATGACTAATTGAGAGAACGATTACAAAGCAAAATACGAGGATCAGGGCAATTTGAAAACAAAGCAAATAGCACAATAACAGAGCAAGCATCATCACTAAAATGAAATGTCACAACCTGAAAATATAATGAAATTCAAGGATAGCACAGAATTTAAAACTAGTATGGGGTCCATTAGCTGAGCAGGTAGACATTCATTTTTTCTTTAGTTTTTGGTTTGTTTTTCGGTTCGTTTATGTTAAAAAGGATGATGAATCCTTCCCAAGAGAGGCAGAATGAAAGAATCATGACATGCAACTGCAAAAAGTAATTGTTCACCACACGTTATCTGTTTTGTACTCTTTTTTTCTTTTTAATCATCTATTTTGTACGCTTAGAGGTAACAACACAAGTAACCCTATGATTAGTTATAACAAAGGAAGACTTTCCAACAACTTTACATATCTCCATGCCTCAAATCAACAACAGTCTAATCTAATTTCTTTCTGCTCTTGATCCTCATGTTCATGTTAGGGGTCACTTACATTTTTTTACTCATTGTACTAAAATAGTCATATGCAACGTACTTTATGAGACATAAAGTACAATTTTCTTTTGTATGTACACACCTAATCACAATTTGATGTCTGGAGAGGAAATTACAATAATTCACATCCTGCTGGTGACTCATAAGCAGCTACTAAGTGGAGCTTCAAAATGCAAAAATCAAAAGCAGGGTCAAGAAATGAAAACTTAAAACCAGGCAGTTTCTTGAAAACTGCATTTAAAGACAAACAAGATATTTATCAGCCTAACAAAAATAATTAGTCTGAGGCCCAAGATGGCTTTTTGTTATATTTGGACAGGCAGATACTGTCATGACCTCATGATGTCAAAGGAAAAACAAAACAAAAAATGACAATTTACTTTTTGGTATAGATGCCAAACTCTATGCATGGAAGAAAACTAACAATGCAACCCCAACAGTGAAACATAGTGGCAGCAACAACATGCTGTGGGAATGATTTCCTTTGGAAATGAGCAGGAAGCTTGTTGAGGATAAGCAAACATGGAAGAAACCATTTTAATAAAAAAAAAACAAGTTTTGAGACGGACGTGGAGGTTCAACCTCCAGAAGTACACCAACCCTAAACACTGCTCCTGGTCAAAAACAACCTAATCGAAGCCAGCAGGAGGGTCTTAGCACGGTCAGTCATGCTCATGTATGCGCTGCTCAATGTGCTAAAAGTGGTAGCTACAGGAACTCAAATATTTTAACACCTCTGTTATCCTTGTCATTCCTAAGGGTATTTAAAGCTCCTCTATTAACTGCATTTTTTTTTTCCCACTCACTTTGTCCAGCCGCCATTTATCATCATACAGACATTGAACACCTCCAGAACTGGAATGCTGCCTCTGTCCCACCGTCGAACTCTGTGATGACTATTGTTAACTCGCCCCTTATTGTGATCCCCAGCAGGAATGAACGCATTCATCAGTGGAGCTCACTTTTAAAAGTTTGAAATGCATTATGGAATCTTTACATAATATACTTGAATCGAGGCGCAGCTCATAATGGTGTCATTAACATAAAAGCTGGGTGACTACTTTGCTGCAGCTCCGTGTGTGTGTTTGTCTTGTGCGTGTGTGTAGGCAAAGACACAGTTCAGCTGTTGAGCACACACAGCAAGTCCCTTTAATGATAATGTTCGCCTCTCCCTTGTGTTAAACTCGCCTTAATGATAATGCCTTCTTCTTCACTTTACACATAACAGGCGGCTTACGCCCCAAACATCACGACTAATAGTTTAAACCAAGTGTATTTCTGCAAGCCTATTTTGATGCTACACAACCACTTCTTACTTAGGTTGAACTTACATAAAACTGTTGATGTCATCACACACGGTAACACATTTTATAAGACGCTTACTGATGCACAGATGCAACATGTCACTCTCAGAAGACGAGTTAGATGTTTTGCTGAATTTCCTCCTCTTCCCTTTGGCAGCTCCGTGGGTGTATCTGACAGAAGTATGAAGCACCCAACGCGTGACGTGTATTGAATTCTGGGAGCTTTTATGAATATTACCTCTGTGTCAATCCAGAACTGGCTTCATCTAAAAGCGACTTCTCTAAAAGCAGAGAACATTCACCATCCTCCCACTGTGCAGTGAAAACAAATTGGACGTCCTGGGCATTGCATGCTCTTCCAGTGAGCTCTACCTGTCCATGCTGTCCTTCTGCATTACAGAACAATCAGACTCTCGGCATCCTGGGATAAAAATGTCTCGAAAATTGCTTCTTTTGTCAATCGCTTTCTGAAGGAGTGTAGAGTAGGAAGACTTTCTCAAATAAAATGCTCTAACAGGCTTGAAAGCCCTCCAATATGGCTGGATTTAAAAAAAAAAAAAAAACCCTCTATAACAATACAAAACACTCATTGCCAGTTATCTCTAACGCTTGATGGCAGGTCTTTCCGCCAAGGCTGGAACAACCATTTATTAAGTTTGGGGCAATTCCTTATTTTACACAAGGTCAGTTTGTTTTGGTTATTTTACTGACTTTAATGAATGAAACCATCTACACACATAAAGGATTACACGCTGAAGAAGAAAAAGGGTATTGAGTTTTACTTTAGAGCATGGACTTCTGTGACTGAAACAGTCTTGCTTCAAATAATAATAGTAATAAAGAGCTCTAGAGATGTTTAGGAAGCTGGAATGTTCTCGTATAGAGGGAGACGCCAATACCCAGCGATTTTAAAGTGTGCATCAGAGGCTTGCCGCGCTTCGTTCATCAAAGTTACTCAAAGAGGTTCCCTGAGCATTTGAAATAAAACATTTGCTTTAGAAATGCAACTGATGTGGCTTCAGACATGCAGGGGCAGATCAAAGATCTCTCTGCAATGCTAGAATCACAGTTTTCAACAGCATGCATGCACTGATGTCCAGGGTGTGCACAACCTCTTATGTTTGTAGCTGAAATAGGGCTTCTTTCATGTAACCTTTACAGCCTCCACTTCCTGTTCAGAAACCTCCCACACCATCTTGGCTTGTGGGAGGCATGGCGATAAGCATATCGCCATACATGTTGTTATGTTTTGTTTGGCATATGCGTTTTTTTAAGGCTTCATAAAAAAAATAAAAAAATAAAAAACAACTTGCATGAGATAAAATGGACAAGGAATAGGTAAAGGAAGAGAAGAGATGAGGTGGTGAAACAGAAGGATCTAACACAGTGGAAGCCAAACAAAAGCTCTAGAAACCCAAAAGGAGAAGAATGCTGACAATGATTGAAGAAAAACGAATTCAAAAACTAAACCCAGCTGTCATTAACATTAACAGCAATAATAAAAATTGCAAAATTAGTATGGCAAGACCTACGGAGCACAAATAACCCAAAAGAAAATGATCAAATACAAACAAAAAAACAAAACCCAATACCACAGAAACGTGATGCATGCATGTAATTTGGACTAACTGAATTTGCACTTCTTGTCCTCTTTAAAGCTGCCCTTACCTCAGTCTTACTAATTTCCCTTACTGTGTGATTCAGTATATCTGCACTGTCATGCTGGGTTTAACGTTCTTTGCCCACATGCAGAAACACTCACAGAGAGACTGGTGTAAAAGTTCAAAAGGATTTATTTTCCTTATTCACAAAAAACTCAGAACGGGTAGTTGCGCTTGGCATCAATAAAGGGTTCCGGGTTCTGCCGCTCACTGAGGGAGAGAGATATGGTGAGTACAGGATCAGCAAATCAACTCTGTTGAACTGGTTATGAAGCTCTTACTTGTGGGAGTCGGGGTCCGAACAGAGGAGGAGGAAGGTCAGGCACCAGGAGGTGGGTAAGTCCAAAGGGCGACAGCTGGGCAGAGAGTCGGAGGGTGGACAGGTTGTGCTTAGACCGCACGGAGAAGTAATGGAGCTGACAGCCAACTGAGAACTGCACCGGTAAGTAACTGGGAAGGTGAAGGTGAGGCTCGGGCTCCCAGTAGAACTTTCACAGTGCCTCTGGAGGTTTTCTTCCAAAAAGGGATGACTCGAGTTCTCCTGAAGGCTTCCTGGAAAAGGGATCACAAAGGGAGTATTAGATCTCCAAACAACTCGAATATCACAAGTGTGCTCAGCGAACCAATTCTTGAGGGGCTCAGTGTACCAGTTCAGGCAAACACTCTGGCGAAGATGTGCTGGCAGTCAGCTGCTCATATACTCCACCAGGAGATGGCAATTCCCCACAGGTGCGTCTGGTTAGGACCTGCCGGCACGCCCTCCAAGAACCAGCTGTCATCAGGCGCCCTCTGGTGGATGATCTGAAAAGAACCCACCAGCCTGGTACCTAACATGCACCATCTGTCCTCCTCTCTCTAATGCTCCTCATTCATCACATCCTCAAAGTTCTCTTTCCATACTCTCAACAGAGTTTCTTCATTCATCAACACATTCCCCTTTCAATCTTGTGGCACCCTAACCTGCTTCACACCCCACCCACCTCTACTCTGTCCAGCTAACCGCAACAATTTTAAAAGACTCAACAATGAGTATCATGTCAATGGTGGCTGTGTTTCAAATCTTAAACTGCCACTGTTTTTTAAATGAGTATTGTCAGAAGAACTGCCCTTCATTCTTAAATTGATGGAATTTATATATTTCTGATGTCTAGTTTTGTTATTTCTGTTCACTTGTGTTGTCTACCATGACTTATGCTGCTGCCGTTCTTGGTCACTCTTGTCGAAGTGGTTTTGATCTCATCGTGTTTTCCATATTGTTAAATAAACATTTCATAACAAAAAAAGTCAACACAGATCATCTTCACCATCCTTACTAATTTCTTATACAGCTCGGCAGCCTTTTCTGTTGCTCTCTTTGCCCTGCGTCTAACCTCACAATATTCTTGTCTACTTTTTCTACTTTTTAAGTGGAACATGACTGTTCCACTTTTTCTTTGCTGCCTTCTTCCTCTGAATGCTTCCTGCTCTTCCTCATTCCACCACCAACTTTTCCTTTCTTCTCTCCTATAGTGTGAGCTTACTTCTGCACCAACTACCCTTGGAATCTGATTGGCTGCCATGCAATTTGTTCATATCAAATCATACAAAGATCAGTGTTTTGTTCCCACTGCACATTAATCGATGGCAGAAATGTTCCTTTTGTTGTCTTATACAACCACCATTGATGATTTTGTTGTTGTTCGGTTGTTTCAAGTTAAAGTTTTAAAAATGATACATTACATACTAATTCACATTTACATGTAACTACATGAGATTATAGCCAAGTGGCTATTTTCCATCTCTAGTCATATTGGCACGTTGATGTATATGATGTTTAACAACAATAAGAAAATGCAAACAAAAAAAACAAACCTCTTCATAAAAGAGACAAATTAAGCAGTTGTTTGCAACTATAACAGCTCAATAACTTTGGTTTTGTTATACTCTCCCTTGCTACTACTTAATAATCACCCTGCTTGGACTTCCACTCTTACCCTTTTATTCTCCCACTTGTTACAACATTTTTGGACAACCAACATTTTCATCTTCTAAGCAAAATCTACACTCTGTTCCTCTTATTTATCTGTTACTTTGGTAAAACACTTTGAAACCCTACTCCCTTCCATCTGGTCTTCTGAACACATGCAATATCTACATTCCTTCTCTCCATAATGTCTGCCAACACTCACTCTCTCTCTCTACCTGTCATTGTCCTTGCATTCAAAGTCCCAACTCTGACCTCTACACTCCTGTTCTTCCTGGTTTGGCACCCAAACAGCTCTAGTGTTTGTTTCTCACATTAGCAAAGTGCCAGTAGATCTGAGCAGGGCATGTCATTGCTGATGTCCCTTCTGTGTGGGATTACCTCACTGGGGCATTCTCACACAATGTATAACTTCCACCACCTTCACAATAAGAGCCTTAGACATTTCATGTGCATTGACAGTCTTACTTTGAACAATTTCTTATGTCGGTAAAGTTAGGTACCCCATTGCAACCAGTGGGAAAGAGTTTCTCTGAACATCTCTGATTTAAAAAACAACAACAAAATATTGTACAAAAAGTACTTCAGGTGAAAAAAAAAAAATCGGTGTGTAGCGATTGCATTAATCTGTCCATTCTGCTCTGTTTTAGGGGCAAAAACAAAAGAAGGGTTGAGTCAAAGCAGCCAGTAAAATAAAAGGACACAAAATAAAACAGAGCTGGGACTGTTCTTGAGAGTACGGCAGAACCGTCAGCCAATCTGAACTGAGCACAGGCTGCCCTCCCCCTACTCTGCCCTGAATCCTGCAGAATGCTGGTCCCTCTGTGTGCTGTAGTTCGGAGCAAAGAGGGAGCCTGAACACCTCGTGAGGAATCGTCTGTTTCTCCGCAGCTGCGACTTGCACTGGATTGCATAAATCTTCACTTGCCTCCAAGTGGGGATGAGACGCTGTGCGCACTGACAGCTAGAGAATAGGCTGTGAGACAAAAAAAGAAAAGTGGGCAGACATCTAAAAGCCCCACTGTGGCGAAGATACAAAAAGAGCCTCTTTAAAACAAACGGCCAGATCACAATCAGCACTGTTTGGGAAGCATGTGTAATTCAGTATGTTTCATCATCCTGTCATGGGTGTTTGCTGTCCTTGTGTTTCCAGGTAAGACCTCTTCTTTTTTTTTTCCTGCTCTTTGTACGTGTTTACATCCTTCCACCCCCCTTCTCTCTAGATATCCAGCTCCTTTAGATGCACAGCGAAGTGCACTGTTGATGCATAGCTTCATGATCTCTACACTCTGTCTACAAGTCTTGTGTCACTGATATTTGTGAGACTTCTCCTCGGAAAGTTCAAAAACAAAGTTGACTCTTAAGTTTGCCGAAACGTGCAGTGTTGGCCAAGTTGTCAAATGGATTCTATTTCAGTACTAAGAAAAAGTTTTCTCTGCCTCATCCCCGGTTTTTTTTTTAGTCTATACGAAGATGACAGTTGGTGCTGGTACCATGGGTCTGAGGCAAGAATAAACGCAGGCTAGCAGCGCAGCGCAGCTCACTAACACCAATAAATATAAAAATAATCGTCACACTGAAAAGCAAGGAAACATTTGCCAGAAAATTCCCAGATCAATAAATCTTCAAAAATGTTTCAAATAAAAAATGTTTACTCAACTGAGTTAAACTGAAACATTTTACCAAGCTAAACATTTGGGGTTTTTTTTCCCCAAAAGGTGCTTAGACTATATCACTTTACAACATTACAAGCTTGGGAAAATTTAATACAAAAAAATTGCAGTTGTTTTTTCAAGTGAACACTTGAACACATTCGTAGAAAAACTCATTTAAGCTGATGTAACATGAGCCCAAGATTTGCTTGTTTTTTGCTCTGATGCTTGAGTCAAATGGACACATATTCAAATTTGTCAAGTTTGATTTGAATCATTAACAAGTGCCCTTCAGAGGACTGTATGTATGTTTGCGAGATGTCGTGCAAAAACCGCACACAATTGTCTTGTCATTTTTCAGTGTTTGCGTGTGAAAACAAGTCACTAAGCAGTTGCGTGCTCTGACAGTGCCCTCACGGTGGATGAAGATCTGGTAAAGCTCTCTTAGCCCGCAGGACCTTTTAGAACATTACTAGCTTGCAGCGAGCCTGGAAGAATAAAGATGCTTCTATGCTGTTATTGCTTGACATTTTGCTTTTTACCTACTATTTTAAGCCTACCCAAGATAGTGTTCCGCACCTTTCGTGCATTTTTGCATGTCAGCAGTATCTCCTTATGATGGTCTAAAGTTAAACGTGGAAAAAATAATGCTTTTTTGTTTTGGGTTTTTTTGTAAATTGTCTGACATTGATTTAGAGTAAAGTGCTTCTGTTTTAGGACTGCTAAATATCAGACACATTTTCTTTTTTAATTTAGAGGTTTAGTTGCAGGAGAAAGAGAAAAGCTTGCGGGCATGATAACACCATCCTGACTGTGACATCTTCATGTTGTAAGTGTACTGCTACAGGAGAGATTGGTGCACTTTACAAAACAAATCGGCATCCCAAGGAAAGAAAATGCGGGAAGACCGAGGCCAAAGTCTTTGCCACAAATGGACATGAAAGGAGATTTTTTTCTTTCTACTGGTAAAATATTGGTTCAATATAAATGACTTTAATTATACCACCAAATTAGTTTCAAAGAACTTAGACTTAGACTGACTTTATTGTCATTTTGCATGCACAGGGTGTATACAGAACGAAATTTCGTAGCTTGAGGACAACAAAGTCCTTGTTCAGGAGTAGCCATCAAAGCTGTGATAATCCCATGAAGCATTTGTGGACAGAACTGAAAAGGTGTATGTGAGTAGGAAAACCTACAAACTCGACTGAGTTCCACCATCTCTGTCAGGTGGAATGGACCAAAAATTCAGCAGGTTATTGTTTGAAGCTTGTGAGAGAATGCCTAAAATATTCATCCCAAGTCTTTCGAGGCAAACTCTACCAAACACTAAGGAAACGTGTTAACTTCTCAATCTGAAGAAAGTTAATTAATGCTAGAATTTGGTAAATAAATAATTCTAACAATAATTCCTGATATAAAACAGGAAACTGCCAGATTGAATAAAAAAAAAATGTATATCTGCAATAAATATGTAGCTTTAGCTACAGTATGTGCATAATAATTGCACTACATCCTTTGCTGCAACCTGGAATAACTGCCTAACACTAGTCTGGCACAATTAGCATGACGAGGTAGTAGCATACGTTTGAGGCTAATTTTGGCAAGCCTGCAAAACAAATCGCAGGCTTGTTTTGTTCTGCTAGGACTTTCCTGCTAGAAAGTTAGAAAATGAAATCAGCATCTCCAGGGCTGCATTGACTGTGGAATTTGGTGAAGACAGTGAGTCAACACCAAGAGATGACACGGCACCCCCAAATCAGTACTTTGTGGAAACTTCAGTCAACATCACCTCAGATGTTCCATTCCTCCTATTTAGTCATTCCTGAACTAGAGTGCTGCAAATGGTACAGACTCCTGTTTTCAGATGAAAGGCAATTCTGCATTTCATGTGGAAATCAAGATCCCAGAGTCTGGAGAGGAACAGAATCCTCACTGCTTGAAGAAGACAATAATTAATGTAATAGGAAACTTTTTGTTGGCTTCTTGTGTCCTATTACAATAATTATTCAAACAATTAATGATATTCATTGTATACCTAAGCATGATGCTTAGCCTCTGCATTCTGGATTTTTCATTAACATTGTAATGAGCATAAAGAGAGAAAATCTGCCCGTGGGAGAAATTCAGTTAAAGCAAAAAAAAAGGACAAAAAAACATTGGAAATGATCACTGGAATTTTTCTTCACGGTACTGAAAAGCAACAAAAAACAAACAGTGCAGTGAGCAACAGATCTCATACTGTTGGACTGAGAAACCCCTCGGCAGTAATAACAAAAAGATCAATAATCTCTAGGGGGCAGGTGTTAAAGTGACACCACCTACTTCTCAGAAAACCCTGGAAGCTAGTCGTTCCTACCAAACCAGATAGACAGTAATGGCTGGATAACGTGGTTGGCATTTTCCAAAAATGTTCATGTTTATAAAATGGATAAAACTATTTGCACATCTCCTCATCATTGTTTCTGGGCCATGGTTTGGGCCTGCATGGAATTTTTGTTTATTTTTTACCTTGAACTTGAAGTTCAAAATTTGTGTACCATGTCATTTCTACAGCATTAGAAATGGTTTTGTCCAGAATGTGGGGCATGAAGATGTAACAGTGGGTGGATGTTGAAACCAGTCAACACATTAGGGCTACCACAGCTATTGTCATCCTACATCGTGTTGTAAAGAATCCTCCCTACAAACCAAGAAATCATACAGCACTACTACTCAGCCTCACTGGAATGTAAAATGTGACCTCGATCAAGCTGTCAAGTGTGATTAACCATTCTGGGTGAACCATTCCGGTTTTTCACAACTATCCCCCCATCAGGAACCTTCGGGTGGAGTTTTGTGGAGGTAGTACCAAGCGTGCCAACATGATTGATTGTTCTTCAGTATTTCTATTCACAATGATTTCTATGTGAGAGAAAAAAAAAACTGCCACCAAGGCAAAAGAAAAATTTTAGCTATATCATGTTATTATATAAAAACTTTATTGTAATAACAATTTGTTCTGTTTGTGCAACATACTGTTATGTTACTAGAATAACAACAAAGATGGTGTCAGCAAAACAAGCTTCATATTTGGAACGTAAAACATAAATCTTTTTTTTTTCTTTTCTTATTCACATTCCGAACAGTTTTGTTTGTCAACATGCCACATTAATTTGGGGTAATTTTGTCTTTGCTCAACGCTGTATGATTCTAGATACTGTATATCTGTAATTGTCTAATAGTGCCACTTCAACCAGATTGGACTCATTCTTCCTCCATTAATTCTAAGTTCCTTCTCGGCGAACGCGTGATTATGGCAATGTCGTCCAAGCTGCTGGGTAACGGAAGAATCTCTCCATGGCTCACTCCAAGCATGAACTGGAATTAAATCAGCTCCTTTGGACGAGACATTTTCTCTGTTCACTTTGTCTCACATTCACACACACCCTGGCCGTGTTTTACTTTCACACCTGGTGCCTTGCGCTGCAGTTGGTCTCTCTTCTACTGACTGAGCAATTGCTGCATACCTGCTGGTGCTGGGTGCGAGCCATCTGGAAGACGAGGTGTTGTACTCTTGCTGACAAGGTCATTCACCTTCTTCGTGCATTTGGTCGGTGTTTGAGGTGGTGTAGCACGTACAAATACTGTAATTTCCAAATATTTCTTTTTTCTTAGAAGTTGTGTATTAATCTACTCATCTTACTCAGACTGGCTATATAAATAAATAGAACTAAACTGAATGAGAGAAGGTGTTTTGTATTAAGAAGGTAATGGTGCTTCTGTTAGTTGCCAAACTGTAGGAAGAGTACTCAAACTAAGTTGTGAGTTTGATTCTAGGTTACTTGTGCCAAAAGTTGATGTGCCCTTGGGCAAGGCACTTGACTCTAAATTAGTTACTCATCTGTGTGTCGGTGTATGAATCTGTGCATGTTTGTGAGTTCAACTGGGTGAATGTGGCTTTAGTGTAAAGTGCTTTGAGTGGTTGGTATGTCTAGAAAAGTGCTTCATAAATTTAGCATATCTTTACCATATGCAAGCTAGGAACATTACTGAATGTTCCTAACTTAAAATTGATTAACTTGTGCTAACCAATACGGAAATAAATAAACAGATACAAATCAGCTTTGACTAAAGGAAATATCAATATTCTGCGGCAAACTGACAGAGGTCAGTGCATTTTATTTCAGACCAACGTAAAACAGCTGTCTTATGTCTGAGTAATCTGAAAAGCATACATTTGTATCCAGTCTCCATGAGTAGAATGTCTTTTCAAGCTACAGATTGAATATTTTCTTTACAAAATGTGTGAGCTTAGTCAGGTGGATGGAGAACTTCTGTGAATGTCAGTTGCCAAGTCAAACACACACAAGGGACGCACAGGAGTTTGACTAGACCATCCCAACATATGAATATGCTTCGATATAAACC
This sequence comes from Xiphophorus maculatus, assembly GCF_002775205.1. Taxonomy (NCBI): domain Eukaryota; kingdom Metazoa; phylum Chordata; class Actinopteri; order Cyprinodontiformes; family Poeciliidae; genus Xiphophorus; species Xiphophorus maculatus. The sequence goes on along the minus strand of NC_036453.1, from coordinate 15,949,240 downwards.
ATTCTGTTGCAGCTTTGGATGTGCGATTACAGTTTTTGTGTTTTTGGGAGATGAACCGTCCACCTCAACCTCAAGTCTTTTGCAGTCTCCCATCTACTCTGACAGCCTTTTTTGTCCCTGACGAAACCGTATGGGGACTGAATTTGAATCATTTCCAAACGATTTCTAGTAGTTAAAATTTTTTAAAGACATTTTTCCTTTTCCTTTGTGTTGGTCCGTCACATATGATGCTAATAATATGAGTGCTAATAATACAACCATTGTGTAACAAAATGTGACAAAACTTCAAAGGGTGTGAAAACCTTTTGGTGGAAAGTAGCTTTACTTACAAGGATGATTTTTTTATTTATTTTTTTTGATGACATTCAAGATTTTTGAACCTGAGATTTTTTTAATGGAAATTCCATAATGTCAAATACACTCACTAAACTAAAGAGCAGAATTAGTTTTTCAAATGACTTTGTGCTTTTATGGTGAGAGACTTTCTCTGTTTAGACAGTGAAAGAAGATCTCAGTTGAAATGTGAACCTTAGCTTCCATTTTTGTCATTTCCATTAGTGTCAGTGAAGTGTAATTGAAGTATTTTTGATGAGCATAAGTCTCCCTATTTTGCAAAAAAAAAAAAAAAAAAATTAAAATAAAATGCTGAGAACTGTGCATATTTTGACACCTTTTCATACAAAGTACCTTGCAAGAACTCCTTGTTTCAGCAGAACATCAAAGAGAATGGCTCTGTTGACTCGTTATTTAATTTAGCGCCAATAAGAACAATTATCTTTTTGCTCAGCAGTATAAGATTAGAAACGCTAATGAATACGGCAGAATGTGGCTCAGTTTCAGCTGTGAAAAATGACAGAGTTTAATTATGTGAAAACATTTTTTTTTTTTAATAAAGACAACCTCATAATTAAGGACAGTAGATGTAGAAAAGAAATCTACTGTAAACAAATAAGTTCTGTTTTTGTCTAAACTTTTGTCAAATATTTGGGCAGTTTTGCTTTAAACATGGCTTAATTTATGCTTGTAACTAATAAATAGTGTTTTTTTTAGTAAATAGTATTTGATATAATGTAAATTATATATATATATATACTGTATATATACAGTATGTCTCCGCTGCTTTGCACTCTGTTTGATCATGAGTGAAGCTGACTAAAGTGATCACTCACTAGGATGCTGAGTATTTAAATCACAAGATTGCGGGACACTGAAACATGTTTAATTGTCTTTTACTATAGAAATCAAAATGTAAAATAAGCAAAATGAGAAGTCTTTTTGTAACGCTGCAGTCCAAGCAGTCTGTCTTTTCTGCCACTCTCTTCAGCTTGCTTGGAAATTATAACATCTCTTCCTCTCTTGCTTGTTCAGCAGGGAATACTGAGGCCAGGTTTTAATGCTGAGTTTGGAAGCTGTAAGCAGAAATTGCTGTTTAGTAAAGAATTCAGCATACCAAAAATATAGCATAATATTTCATATGTTTGGGGACCTGAACAGAAAGCCTGGTTTTCCTTCATCTGTGAAGAAGAATACTGATGAAGTCCCAGTCTCCTACAAAAGAAGGAGTTGAATCAGAACAGGACAAATCAACCTTTTTTATCAGCAAGATCTGATCAAATAAATTATTTAACTTCTTGAACTTCTTTTTTTTTTCTGTGACGCCATAAAGTACTAATTGCTCTAATTGCACCGAAAGGTGGTAGTGACTCAAGGGGGTTCAATACATATGCACCCTACATTTTTCAAATGAGTGATTGTGGAAAAAAAAAAAAAGATTTGCAGCATTGTGTTACTTTGTCTTCAGTCAACATACATTATGTTTCTGATTTTAACATTGGAAAACGTAAAAAATTTCAAAGAGGCACAGCATTATTATCTATGTCCAACATAATAATGCTGTCTGGGCCCTTATTCTGTGCCCTTTGGTAGGGCAATGCCTGTGAAGAGGCCTGTTTATCTGTTGAATACATTGTCACAAAATAATTCTGAAACTACTATTAAATAACTATTTTAATGACACATAATCAACTGTAGATTCCAGACACTGGAGTTATTGTTTCCAGTGACTCCAGTGTTTGACAGCTGGAGTCACTGTCAGACACTGTAACACACCGTGGGAAGACTGGACAGAGGCTAGCATTCATCAGAAGTCCTCCATTTCTATAAACATGCTGTCCGTTGGTGTGAGAACTTCAACCCCCAGTGAACATTTGTGACCAAATGAGAGTTTCAGACTTACAGCCATTGTTATTGGATAAGCAAACCGCTGACATGAACGGACAATGAAGCGTAGTGTTATAGGGCTGCTGCAAGGCATTGCAAAACCCAAATACCATTGGCTCTGAAGCCATTGCAAAAACAGTATTGCTCTGTCCCGGCTGTGTTGGTTTATGTTCAGATTAAAATTGTCCTTCATTTAATGATTTAACAGTTGAGTAGTAAATCAAACTGATTTATGGTAGCAAACCGTTATAATGGTGTGATGGTAATGCACCAGCTTTCCTGAGGGTCAGAGACAGGTTAATTTGACCTTCAACGTAATTTCATAAGCAGTGATAACTGACACCATTATCTTATCTGGGTGTTCAATTCAAGAGGAATTGCTTCCTGTAAGGGAGCTGAAATAATCCCAAATGAAGCTACAATGCAGAAACTGTGTGGAAAAAACTAATTCCTCCCATAAATCAATAGCTTGTAAAACTGCCATCAGGTGCAATAACTTGAACTAATTGTCTTCTGTATGACCTCATCAGTTTCTCACATCTTTGTTGAGATTTCAACCCTCTCTCTTTGTAAAGTTACTTCTGCTACCGAGGTTTTCATGAATTCATTTAGCTCCGGGTCTGTTTGGGTCCAGCCAAAGCAGTTCAATCAGATTAAAGTGTGCACTTTAAAGGCAGTTTGGTCCTGTTGTTTCTCAGCCACTCGTGGTAGATTTGTTGCTCTAATAGGGAATGAGGCTTTTTTTAAATGGCCCTATTGGGACAAGTTTGAGTTGTAGGATAATAAAACTCAGATTTAACGCAGAAATACTCTGGTATACAGAGAAGGTTATGGTTGACTCATTCGCACATCTGGCCCAAATTTTGGATTTTCACCTATTGTGAAACCATGGGCCAATTTTGTTTTTTTGTTTTTAGCTTGTACTAATATAAATGGAAATACAGAACTAATAAAAACAAGCTAAATCTTAAACACTCACCACTGACATGGTGTTGAACTGTTACATATCCTCCGTTATCAGTGGCCATGCTTACTATCCTAAGCATTCATGGCAGACTATGTTATAGTGACTCAGCTGTAGCATAGCAGAGGGAAAGGAGGAGGGTGTGAGCAGCACATACACGTGGGTGAATGACAGTGTTAGACCCTCCTCCTGGCTCTGATTGGTTGTTTCTGACTGAGCGGTGTATTTCTGCAGATGGCAATAGGAGCAGTGGGAGAAGTAAGAGAAGCTTTATTGTTTTTCTAGTTTTTTTTGTTTTGTTGTTTTTTTCCCTGATTTTCTGTCTCACATTATACCATCACACTTTGGTAACCGTTTCACACACACACACACACACACACGCACACACCCCCGAACACGCACGCACCAATCCTGTGGAGGAGAAAACTGTCAATAAGTCTGACTTCATCAATATCAACAATGATCAGTTAATCAATGTAGACTGCTACTTACTGACTTGATTCCTCTGGAATCAATGTGGAATCTGGAATCTTTCTAAGATCTAAATCTATGTCCAACATAATAATGCTGTCTGGGAAATGTTTTGCTTTAATCTTTTTATTTTTTTGTGCGTGTGTGTTTGTTTTTGTTTTGCTTAGTGTAATGCTAACAAAACATCTACAGGGGATGTATTTATGTGATCAGCCAAAGGAGTATAGTGAAAGTAGCATGTATGTTTCTCCAGTTGCTGATTCTTACATTTTTGAGAAATGCATCTAAAATTAGAATGTCTTTGTAACCTCCAGTTTCTTAATTTAATCTCGCCATTTACGGCTACCAGAACCTTCTCTTTACATGTACATCTAGAGAAATGCACCATACAATAGGGAGCTTGAATGAATCCACAGTTAATTTGTATGAAACAAAAGTATGGAAGAGACTCAGAAATACAGAAATTAGTAGTAAAGCTATTAGGGCAAACTAAATGGAGTGTATATACAAGGGTAAAAATAAAGCACAGACAGATAAAAGTTTGTGAGGGGAAGTAAAAGAGTAGTTTTAAAATTGCTTGATAAATGTGGCCTAAAAAGTGCAAAAGGAAATGTTTTGGTTGTAACAATCACTCGTGCAAAAATCACATATTGCAGATACATCCACTTTCTTTTAGTCCATTTTGTTGAGTGTTTGTAGTGCTGAAACTTACGTAGTATCTCCTATTGCTGAATAAATATCTTCTGTTTGGCTCATATTTTTCTATTAGGTCATTCTGCTCTATTCCCTATTATGATTTTTTTAACAATAACATCACAGCCTTTGTGCAGAACTGCTTAACAGGGTCATGAATTTTCAGCTAAATTAATCCACCATACATTTTGTTTTGCCACATCAATGTTGCAGTCCATGTTCGAGGCAACAAGTAGATGAGTCAGAATGTTCACTTGTTAGGTTTATTAACCCACATAATTTCTTACACAGCAACAGAGGCTCTTCAGAGTGAGTGGTTAAATGTTACTTTTATTTTAAGTCTACACTTATCAGTGGGCAATGCGTTAGTTTTTTTTCCACCGTAATATGCTTATGTTTGGCGGGTCGTCTTGTTTGTAAATATATGGATAGCTATTGGATAATTACATCACGGGCAATTATCTTTCAGTGCAAATTAAGCCTCTTAGTGATGGGCACTTTAGAAGAGAGGCAAAATAAGTTATTCCATCAACAGATATATTCCAAGATAACAAGTCCAGGATACATTGGACTCATTAAAGAGTGGTTCTGGAACTATTAGACATCACTGGCCACCGCGTAGCCCGGACCTTTGCCTATTGAAAATCTTTTGAGTTTGCTGGAGAAGGCTTTGGGTTTAGTGCAGATTTTTCTTTTGGCCAGGCAATAGACAGACTGACAGATGGTGACAATTAACTGGATCTCCTTATCTATTGCAAAAAGCACTGCATTCATCTTCTAACTAGCAGAATGAATTGCAATGAGCCAGCTAAGTCTAAGCAGAGAAAGCACACATTTGCGCATCCCTCACAACAGCTGCTGCAAATTCACGTCATGCCTGACCATCACCCCCAAATCCACCTGTGAGCTCTGGTATCATGTGGCTTCTCTCGAGGATAACATATTGATCTCTACACATGCTTTGGTTTTAAATGATTCTTCACAAGGGGAAGTCAAACCACAACTTTTACACAGAAGTGGAATTTATGTGTGTTTATTTGAGTTTTAGTGCTGCAAATAAAAGCATTTACTCACTTAGATATTTCCTCAGTTATTTTTTTGCATTTTTGGGTCATATCTACATATATGAGATAATCTAATTAGTATTAATATGAGACCAAGATCAAATGAGTAAATACATGCCATAGTTTTCAATTGACTTAATCTGTTGGAAAACGGCATTTCAGCCCACCTGCTGTCTTTCTTCTGAACCATAATGGAAAGACAGGATATTTTATTAACCTTTAGCAAGGCAGCCTTTGGAATAACACTCCCAAACAAGTCTGATCTGAAAAGGTATCATCACTGCCAACTAAACTATCATCAAATCCAGACCCTGGTTCTCTCTCTCTCCCCTTTTCCTCTGACGGAAGAGTTTTAAGATGTCCCCTAAGGTGTAAAAGTGTAAATTTATGCTGTAGTGGGTGGAATCAGGTTGGGATTTCATGAAAAACTGCAATGGCTGATAACCTGCTGCTGGATGTAAATCAGAGACCTTGGCTCACGATGGGAAAGATGAGAAATCTTGCCACACTCTAGTGGCAAGCATCTACAGTGCCTACAAAACATATTCAGTCCCTTGAATAGTTTAACCTTTTCATTGCTTTCACAAATCGATCATGAGCAACATGATCGATTTGTGAAAGCAGTTTGAAGGGTAACGCATGTAATAATTTTTAGGCTCTGTTTGACTTTCAGTCCTAGGAAACCACAACCATGTAACTGTCTGACTTAAAAATCTCAACAAACGAAGAAGGTGTTCCCCATGGACTCTGTATGGTTTTGAAATTTTACAAAAGCACAACAATAGGTTGCATTTAAACTTTCAAGGGACATGGAGAAATATGTTCTATTAGCATGATTCATACATCAGCAAACATATTTCAAATATACAATAGTAGCCTAATCATAAAGATGCTATAACCTCATTGGTGGAACTTTATGATTAGTAGCCTAAAAGGTTTAGGCTATTGACTAATAGCCTAAACTTAAACCTGAAATTAAACCAGTTGTCATCAAAGCAACTTTTTTGCATAAAATAAGTCATGTGTAAAAGAACAGAGAACAGTGTGGACATTAGGACAAAAAGATTTAAACCAGCATGGAAACCTTTCAATGTTCCCCACTGGGGCTGTAATCCTGAGATGAAGAGAAGATCTTTTTATCAAAATCTGACTGGGACAAAGTTCTCTTTAGAAGACTTAAGACAAAGGAGTCATGGGAATAATCAAATGACATCAAGTATCACTGGACAATGACATTATTGCTCTAAACAACATCTTGTTATCCTTTTAAAGATCCAAATTGATACAGTCCTTGTTTTTATATCAAGCAATAAAGCAACAGTGAAATAGCATTGATCTGCATGAAGTCTGTGGCTAAATGTTCCTCATAAACACAACCATTCAGATCCTGGTACAACACTGAATAGTAGCTTGTGACTGTAAACCCTGGCCACCAACTCAGTGATACAAAATGTTGGATTAAACAGATGGACCTAGGTGTGGCCTTCAAAAAGATATAGATTGGATAACTGGGAGGTCCTGACACAAACTACTACTTTTACAGACAATGTTCATGTGCCCTCTCAGAAAACCCACTGATTATGAGGATGATTTCCTTTAGCACACATTGATATAAATTTCTCACAAATAAGTTACTATTGTAATATTTGGTTTAAGTTTTTATATGCTGGCAGGCATTTAGTAGTAGAGGGTAGCAGTGTAGCAGGGCCTGTATGCTTGGAAATTGCTGTGATTTTTCTTGTTCCTCAGCTGGGATCCATAACCTGTTCTCATGCTGGGTAATTTCATCCAGTCATAACTCCAGCAATTCTATGCTTTACTTTTAACTGCTCTAAATAATTATTTTTCTTATGAATGTAATAATTCTGTAAATGTAATTGCACAACTTTAGAACTGAAAAAGGCCTCAGGAGGTGATCAGTATATATATATATATATATATATATATATATATATATATATATATATATATATATATATATATATATTTATTTTTTCCTAAAGGGTCACAGAAGCAGCTGTAATTGTTGTAGAGGATCAAACAATTGACTAAATCTTATCTTTTTACAAGAATATGTTTGATTGAGAACTTTAAATATAACTTGTCTTCTTGCATGCTTTACAATTGAACAATAAAATGTGAGTCGCCATACTGAAAAGGAAACTTCTTAATAAAAATAATGTATTGCATTAAAAAAATAAAACAACCACCAAAAACGATAAAGGTCATGGATTTCACCCTATGTCTGTTTCTGACCAATATCAACAAAAAATTCCCAAACAAAAATATGTCATTTTGCTTTTTGGGTCTTGACATCTGTATAGTCCAGAAGTTACAAGATGTTTATGGATACTAGAGCTACCATAATCAACCATTTATTTAATATGTTCATTTATTTCTGTAGGGAAAGTTTTAAGGGGAATAAATACCTCAGACTTTTAGCATTTTAGTCTCAAGGGCCCACCATGGTCAGGTCAAAATCGAACTGCTGACGTTCTGCCATGTAGTTTTGGGGTCTTTGGTTGGGGGAGAAAAGTCTGCCATGTCGGCTTGACCATTCAGAGCCTTAAGCCAAATCAATGCAAAGGAGTCAGAAACCTTAGCGTACAAAGGTACGCTAAGGTACCTTTGTACGATCCTTGGAGAAGCATATTGAGCTTCTCCAAAGGTGCCTTATAAATAAGATGTAATATTATTTGTTTGTGTTATTATCTTTGCAACCTTGTGTCATGCCACACACTCCCATTTCCATGTGTCCCCATTCCATGAGTTTCGGAGTTCATGCTCACTGTAACTGAAAGAGAAAATTAATCTGTGTGATATTTTCTTTCAAAAACTATTAAGTCTTCTGATAGTGTTGGTATCACCCGATCCCCAAGTAATATAACCTTTCAATAAAGACAAAACCAAGAACAAAATGCAATGGAGTTATTCATTGCTTTTATTTCATTTACTCTGTTCTGTCATGCAATGACGATTAATAGAAACAGAGGAAGCCACCGTGAGATGAAAAAATCTCATACTTCCGACAGTTTGCTGAAGAGCCTCTCTCCAATTCATTACTGAGATGAAAAGCTTTGTCCTACAGTTTTGGATTATAGGTACCATTGAGACTGCCCAACAGACCCAATATCCAATTAGTTTTAGAGTAAAAAGATCCCTCAAATCCGTCGCTCCCACAGCTCCGGCCAGTGTCTTCCTTTACAATAGTAGTATTTAGAATTATGAAGATGAAATACAAAAACAGAAGCATTAATAGAAGTTTCTTTGTGCTGTCAGTTGTGTAAAAAAATCGAAAGGTAAAAAAAAAAACTATCTTCACTGAGGAAAAAAGAAAGAAAACTAAAAAAATTCTGCTTCTTGAATTGGCCACACAAAAGAAGCAAGAAATGTATTCATAAAAAAGAAGCTAAGTGCAAAGGAAGTAGAGTTCAATACAGTCTGTGCCAAAAGAAGCACCACTGAATAGATGAAAAACATGAGACACCACCATCTATGGCATGGATAAAATAACTTTAATGACCCCTAGGTCACATAGGCTGCTACACTGATACTATCACCACATGTAATGTTCATGGAAAACAACATTACTTTTCTTCTTTTACTGAACGATTCCTACAATCAGATCAGCAAAAAGGAAGGACTGAAGAACTACTCTGTGCCAAGTTAGCAGCGATGCTGTTATTCAGTTAGAGGCAGTAAGGTGAAAATAGGCTAAGAAAGAGTTAGCAGTATTGGCACGAAACTTGGAGCTGAGTGCTACAAGAAGCAAGACAGACGGACTGAAACAAGTCATAGGGGAGTGTAAGGAGTTTGTGAGAGACTGGGAGCCATTAGATATGACTAGAAGGCAGAAAGGTTAGACGGGACAGAAGCGTGCTTTAAATAGGATTGTCTTAGCCTTACCTTGCTCTGATGGAAATAGAGGAGCATAAATTAAACCACTGATCCTAATTGTGTGATGCTGTGATGTAAAAATAGATAAAATGTCCAATAGCAGTATTTCCTGTAAAGCTATTTAGTTTGAAATGAAGGTGGTTTAATGTTTCTATTAAACATAAAAAATGAAGCATTGTGTGCAAGTGCCAAAGGCGGAGTTGATTAAGTTGCTGTCACACTGTTTCCTGTGTTGCCATGCATTCTGGCATTGTGACAAACACGCTAAGTGTATGTAAATGTAAAGAAATGAAGTAGATTTTTTACAGCCTCGGGTCCTGTCACAGCACTGTTGCCTTTGTTAAGAAGGAAAGTTATTAGGTTAGCTTAAACTTTTGGAAAAAGCATGGCTCTCCTTCCTCCTGTTAGCCGGGTCGCGAGCGGATCTCGTCACAGCTGGCAAGGAAACGGCAGGCACAATGACGTCACAGATCACATAGTTTAATTCATACAAAGCACCGCATGAATCCGTTAACAGAGCTGCAGAGGTACAGAGATATACATTTTATACAGACAACATGAAACAGACAACACGAAAACACATAAGACAGACAAAGGCGCCCACGTGGAGAAAAGATGAAAAAAAACTCTCCCCTCTCCGGTGATGACCTGAAACTATAAACCAAAAGGGTGTTTCCCTATTTAATATATGCAAAGAAGGCGTTCTGCTCTTCGACCAATTAGAACTCCCTCAGGCCCCCAAAGAAAGTTGGGACTTCCTGATTTATAGCAAAGGTGTCTGTTTTTTATCTAAGCAGAGGGCGGACTACCCCGTGGTCATCTCTGCCTGATACGGAAGATCCCTGGCGCCAAACGTCCTAAGATGAGATTTCACAGACACCTCCGTAGCCCCCACTCCCATTGGAATGCAAATTTATTGCTCTGTTGTGTCAATGGGGAAGAAAAGGCCCTGCTTCCCCCATGCTCCACAGAAAACTGTTCCAAATAAAGTGTTGGCTATCCCTTTACACATGTCGTAAGATTAAGTGTATTTTAGCATTAAATAATCATTTTCCTTAGCACCTTGCAGCAAGAAGGTCCTTGGTTCAATTCCTGCCCCGGGGTTTTTCTGCATGGAGTTTGCATTGTTCTCCCTGTGTCAAGCGTGGGTTCTCTCTGGGTACTCGGGCTTCCTCCCACGGTCCAAACACATGACAGTTAGGTTAATTGGTTTCTCTAAATTCTCCCTAGGTGGGTGTGTGTGTGTGCATGGTTGTCTGTCCTGTCGGTCTCTGTCCAGGGTGTACTCTGCCTCTCGCCCAAAACGTTCGCTGGAGATAGGCACCAGCACCCCTCTTGACCCCACTAGGGACAAGGGTGTTAGAAAATGGATGGGTGGATGTATGGGTCCTGTCACATCTTTTGGTTGCCACTTGTTACATAAGAGGCCCATTTCCTCTCTTTCTTACTATCTCACTCTATAGTAACTAATCTCTTGTCATATAAGAAAAGTAGTTTTGCTAAACAGGAACATTGTTTTCTATGTGTGTGTTAGTCATTCTAAATACATTAACAGTTTCAACCATCTCTTTTGATGGTCAGGTCTCCTCCTACTTGATCTTTTCACCTGTTGCTGGGCGACACAGCAAACATGTACTGGCACTGTTGACACTGGCACAATTTGAAATAACTTGTGTGCACACTGCTGGTGATTTTTTTTTAAACAGTATCTCAGCTCAGTGTCTGTGTATTTCATACAAAAAAATACAGCCGTGGAGAAACTGCCGAGTACAAGTGTGATCACAGCTGATGAGATGTTATATCACTGTGCCGTTTTATTCTAGTCAAATCCCAGTTTCAGTTCCACTAAAAAGCACAAAACTGTGCTAAGGTGTATGTATGTGACAATTTTGATTTAATTTGTTTGGATTTGCAGAGTGGATTTTCATTTAGATCAAGGGTGTCAGATAAGGTGCTCTGGTGCATCAAGATGGGATATGTTGCTTTCACTTTGACAGTTTCATTTATTTATCTTTAAAGAAAAATGGTTAAACAGGTTATTTCTTACAAAACATTCTAATCATCCACCATGACCTAAACATTTTAAGTTTGAGATAGGTCTTAAAAAGATTGAATAGCGTGGTGTACTGCTTTTCCCAAGGTAGAATTTTCCACGGTCAGCTCACTCCTAAGTGCTTTAAAACCAACTTGAGTAGGGACATTGGAGTGATTCAGCAAGTTAAAGACCGTGAAGTAGCAAAAGGAACAATAGCAGTGGCTGAAACGCCAACGCAGGGACGTATTGGAACTGTGGAAACCATGATTTAGAGAAATAATGCATCATGAAATTGCTGTGTTAGGTTTGGCAGGAGTGTTTGTCCTCTTTGCCACGGGGTGTGTGTGCACGCGTGTGTTGGAGCACGTGTATGTATGATGCATCGTGTGTAGCTATATTTGCAGTCTGACAAGGGAACAGTGCTTTCTGTTTGATCATAGATCAGAGGCGCACCACGGCCATTAGAGTTCTGTCATTATTTATTGATGAAACAACAATTTCAGTAAGACCTCCAACCTCCTCCTCCTCCATCAGCTCACTCCTGTAAATCACAAGGAGAGCTCAGATCTTTAGCAAACAGATGAGCTTTAAGATGACTGTAGTACCCGCTGATTTATTTATTTATTTTTATTCAAATAACAGTCATTCACGGCCAGTAATACCTGAGATTTGTGCTTGTGCTACACCTCGTCATATACTTAAATGCAGTCAAAAATACATATTTACGCACACAACTAGTCTACACACATGAAATCCATTGGATAAAACAAATATTTGCAAAAGTAACCTCTTTGCAGTTACCATGAAAAATACTGATTCACATGGTACCCAGTGTTCACTTAAGCCCCATCAGCTGGGCCTGTTTTCTCTTTCAGCTGTCACATCTCATTTGCTGTTATTTTGCCCACAGCAGCGTAGGCAATGGCCCTCAACACACTGTCACTACTGTTGGTGCTGCTCGGACTTCCATAAGGCAATGATGAGGTCATAATAGTTAAAAAGAAACATCCATCTCTGGGCAAAGTCAAAGAGGACGACCAAGCCAGCATAAAGTGTTTTTTGAAAAAGTTATGCTGATCTTTGTGGTCTTGTTTCATAACTTTCAAACCTTATGAACATCACAGCTTCTGCTTGCACCCCTCTCTGTTCTACGGTATGTTCACACCAGCCATGTTTTAAACCAGAGTTTAATCAAACTCTGGTTTGTTTTCTTGGGAAGTCAAGTTTGTTTGAGGAGAGAAAGTGGGTCACCTTGTTTCACTCCCACTATCACAAACATTTTCTCAGTTTCACCTGTTGAGGAATTTCTGGTGTTGTAGGAGACTGAGATGAGTCCTCTAAAGAGCTTATCCACTCGTCTTCTACATGAGACTGCATCAATGTGTTTGTGCGAGACTAAGTCAAAGGCATACGCTCAGTCAATGAAAACCACAGTGAGTGCTTGTGTCATTTTCTTGCTTGGATTCATTAATCTCTCCAAAATGAGCCAGATTTTGCCGACGTTTTCTGCAAAACTGAAACGCAAAACAAGGCAGTCAATAAATGTTAAAACCGGTTACTTCTTACAAAACATTCTAATCATCTGCCATGACTTTAACAATAAACTCCGTAGCAAATAAATGAATTCTGCATTATAATATGATTGAAACTAAGCAGTTTCATACTGCTCAGTCTTTAACATCAAGGAAGAAACAGGATGGTAACTGTTGATTTCCCAAATCAAAACTTTATTTAACCTATTAAAGTGTTTTCTGCTTTCATACAGTTCACTGTAATTAGTTCTGGGACTCACTCATTAGAATTGTAATTTTTTTTTGCCTTTCAGTTTCCCCTTTCACAATACTCTTTAGGGAAAAAAGAGTTACAGCAGTGTCATGTAGGCAGTTAGTAATAATGTTGAAGAGGTTTTTTAGTGCATTTGATCTCAAGGTGATGGGTCACCAATTGCCTCAGACAACTAGGCAATTTGCTGTTATATACTGTAGAATGGCATTACAGTATTTGACAAGTTTCATTCTCTATCGCCTGTCTTAATAAGTCTGCTCTTTTTTTGCCATTTGATCCGGTGGAACTGCCTTGCTTAAACATTTTTTGCGATTGTTGTTCATCTTCTGCCAAGATGGGGCAGCTGAGAAAGGTCTTACCCACTCTGTGGAGGTTACTGAACTTTGAATTCATAAGTACCTTCCCATAAATTCTTGTGTGTTTCCTGAACATCTCTGTTCGAGATTTTGCTGTTACAAGGTTCCTTATCATCAAGTATCTTACATGCTGCTACAGCTGTTTTTTTTATGAAAAGACTGGAGGTTTTTGTGTTCAAGCCTTCTGCTAATTTTTCTATGGAGGGCATCTCACCTCTTGAACTTTCACCTCCATGGGTTGTGAATCCTTTTTTTGGTCTTTTTATGTCCTCTATGTACCTTTTTAGAATTTTGTTTAGTTCCTTTGAGAGGTTGAATTAATATTTTATTTCAGTCAACCTCATATTCCCCATGCCCTGAAGGAGATTGGTCTTTTTGTTCTGAGTCTATTTTGTTGCTGTGAGCAGTCGCTACAACAACACCTGCACAGATGCTTACATTTCTTATGAAGACAGAGACCTCTTTGAGAGAAGAACAATGTGGGACACATATACGTTGCAGGAACAGGTTTTCTGGGTATCCTTCTTGACCTTAGTAGCAGGGCATTTTACTGCATGACTTCCACACATACAACCACCACTGTTTTGGTGCAGCTTCGGTGACAGTTTGTGTGACCAATGCCATGGCTTTTGTGACGGATGTCACAGAAGCTGTGCCATCCATCACAAAAGCCATAGCATATTACACGGAAGCAGTGGCATATGCCACAAAAGCCTTTACATATGTTTCAGAAGCCCCGGCATGGTGGCCACTATAGCTGCCACTGCCACAATTTGAGCTTGTTGTCTCTCCAGTTGGGACAGACCTTGTCCACGCTCTCTCCTTGTCTGCTTACCACCAACCTGTTGGAACAGAATTGGTTATTATTTCAGTATGATGCATAGAAAGACCTATTTGGTCAGATGTACATGGTTAATCTCAAGTACCAGTGGGATTTCCTAACTCCTTTAGCACTGTGGTGTTGCTTGATGGCCACTTACCCCACGCTCCCTCAGGGAAACCCGTGACCTTCACACTACACCCTGCAGCCTTTTCTGACCTGCCACTAGTTGGTAGGAAGCCACTTTTTTCTGGTGCAGCTTGAACTGGTGTGTATCCAGTTCATAGTGAATGGTCACATCAAGGACAAGCACTGTCCTATGAATTTCTCACCAAAAACATATTTCTTGCAGACTAGTTCAGGCATCCTGATGTCGCCCTCGGCATCAACAACTCACAACTCCCTAACTTCTTTCCAGCCCTACATCTCAGTCTTTGTGACCAGAAGATCACCCATGTTGTTGGGTCTCCTTATCCAATTCTCCTGCACACAGCTACTTTGACTCTGTTTGCAGGTTCAACGTACACAGAGTCACAGCCAACCGGGCGTTTTTATATGCCAGCATCAGTAATAGAAAAGATGGATTAAGCTAGGTTTATGGTTGACGCATTGGACAGGGGTGCGTACAAATCTCGCTGGTCATGGTCGAGTTGAATCCCTTGAGCAGACTGCGCAGACCCCACCCATTTACCTCGTAAAATTTTCAAGCCCTCTTGAACTCTCTTTAAAGATTATTTAACTTTTTTTTTTCCGGTTTTTTTTTTTTTAGCTACGGTAAGTTGAACTTACGCTGTTTGATTCATTCCTTCCCTGTTGTCTCCCTACATGGTGTTGAGATACATGATCATGACCAGCGACACGCATGATGTCTGAAAAGCAGAATGCACATATGTACAATTTTCCTATGTCTCAAAAACAAAATCTTTGTTGCTCAGTATTTGCATGAAGACAGTCCCCTCACCTGATGTCAGGTAATTAATGGATTTTACATCATGGAAGACAGCTGTCAAAGGCAAAAATAGAAAAACATGTACAATGACAGGTTAGTAATTCCAGAAGCTCATCATTCTTTTGTGGTGACAACTAAGTCATCTGTCTTCCCTGGTTTCGTTTAACAAATAGCCAATCAGTTTATTCCTTTCTGAGGCATGTGAGAAACAATATTACCATTTACGGTTAATTTCAGTTTTTTTCTTTTGTGTCACATTTGATTGTTTCAAAACAGACAAACTTAATGAGAGTAAATACATTAAAGTGTAACTGAACCCTAAGTTGGTTTTTGTTTTGCTTATGAACTGTCTAAATAGATTTTTGGGGGGGTTCTATCTTCATGTTTCTGTGAGAATTTTGACATTTTTGTGTACATTTCTTTAGTTCTGCATTATTTTTCTTACAGCTGTTTAAGTATTGCCCTCTTTCAATGAAACAGTGCCAAAGCAGTTCAATGCTACTGCTCCAGCTTTGGTTATAAAACCATGTCACTCAGACACATGATCACGTCACAAGTTGCTTTTTGAATTATGATTTAGTTCATGGAGCTTTCTCCCAGGCTACCCTGGTACCACTACCCAACACCACTCAATCACGCTCTCTGGGTTCTACTTGGGTGACGTTAAGATAAAAAGCCCCATATTAAAGCAGGAGTTAAATATAATTGGCCAGATTTGCTTGATTCGGTTGCACAGCCACACCCAGACCAGATTACCATCAGGCCTGCTGAATCAATAAATCATCTAAAGAGAACATATTTGACAACAAGAAGTAGATTAATTAAGAGAAATTTGTAAGTGTTTGGGAGTTTAGCAAATTACAACGAGAACCATTCTCATAAAACTCAAGAAAACTCAGAAGAGTGCTGACCCTGCCATGTGATGGCAAATCTACAAATTATATAGAGTATATCAAGGACTTATAAAGGGACACAGAAAAAACATCCAAATCATGGTGTAATTCATTACAAAATGACAAGCTGGGGAAAATGGTGCCCATTAAAGAATTCCATGGTCAAAACTACAGTAGAAGTCAAAGAATTTCTAGAGAAACCATTTTATGTACTGCCAAAACAAAAGTGATTTTCATTTTTTTTTTATGGAATGTGCTTCACTGCTTCAGATCCTGAACATCTTACTACCACTTGCCATAAACTTCTTGCCACTTGTCATAAATCCTAATCAGCCATCAGTTTCTAAACCGGCCATCAGTTTGTGACTTTGGACGCATGCCAGTCTGTCCACTTCTAATCAGGTCAAAGTGGCATAGTTGAAGTCTAGAAAAAAATCTAATTGAGATTCTTTGACGTAAACTCAGTGGTGATAGTAATAGACGCTCCAATGTTGCTAAATTTAAAAATAATTAAAAGCTTTACAATAACCAAACATGCTTACATATAAGAAATGGAATACAGTATTTTGTAAATTTGCAGAATATTCTTATTGAAGGAGAGATTTCATAATGAAAATTATATGAGATGCCCATTTATAGTTTGCCTTTTATAGTGATGATAAAAAGATACATGTTTATATTCTGTTTTTCATATCCTGTTGTGAAACATGTATCTTAATGTTTCATCTATATTCATTATACATGATGAAATACTGTATGTGGCGTGTGTATATTCTTTTACTTTTTTTTGCTTGAGGTTACATATGGACTGTTCCAAAGTGAAGGGGGTAAGAGATGGTATTGTTTTCCTGTGAAAACTGCAGATCTCTTAAAAAAAAAGTGAAAGTGCCAATTACATGACATCCAACTGACTTTGTAGATTGAGTAGTTGATATGTTAAAATGCATTTAAGCAATGTTAAATTGTTTTTATTTTATTTTATTTTTCCTGCCATGTAAAAGCAAAGTTCATTTAGGATTAGGTAAGCAGCTTGAAAGTTACCCTGTGGTCAAATTGCCCACATCATGCTGACTTACTCTGCGTGCCATCGGGAAAAGGATATTGTGAATATTTCTAAGGCGGCATGTACATGTGTGTATGCGTGCGTGTGAGGTTTTCTGGACTAGGGTGACGTTAAGCTCAAATTACTAGGAGACTGGAAGTGTATTACTCGAGGGGTTTGAACCAATTTTACCTTATGTGTAATATGACTGTAGGGAAATCAGCACTGTCACACTCGGTTTATTGAAAATGTATTACAGAAAATATAGCATTTGCAAAAATAAGGAGAAATAAATAATGCCGACACTGCATCCAAGTCAGACCAGAGTGGCTGGCAAAAGATTCTTGGGAATTAAACTGGCTGGGCATTTTTAAAGCCCAGCTAGTCAATTGTAGTAGAAACATATTTTCTACTACAACTACTACCAGTACTACTATTGCAACCACTGACACACCAGTACTAATAAACCCACTAATAGTAAGCTAAGAATAACAATACTAAAAAAAAGTACATATTATTGTTATAACTCACTTTTAAGTAATGAATCTCAAAGACGCAAAGTGTATCATAACAACTGTACTATGCCAGAATTATAACAATACTGTTTCATACATTGAGTCCCACTTACAATAAACATTGGACCCTACATATGGGCCATTTTGTGCCATGCTCACTTTGGTTGGGCAATGCGGTAGGTTCATCTATTTAGCCGTAATAGATGTACACCAAAGTGTCCTGCAATTTTTTGATGCGTCTCTTGTCCTACACACTTGAATTAAATGGCAAAACTGCCTCACTAGCATGCAGTCAAGCTCTACAGAGCTCTGTTAATGAGCTAACAGATTGGAGCCAGGTGTGCTGATGCAGAGAGACATCCAAAAGTTGCATTACACTGTCCCTGGAGGACTGGCTTTTGAGACCACTACTTTACATCAATTGTGAATAAATTACACCAGGGGTAAACATGAAGTAAATATACAGTCATATTCAATACATTTGAACTAGGTGGCACTACAGCACCTGTTTGTTTTCCTTTTTTGGAAAGGCATACAGAGGGTATGCCCTTTTGAATTTTTTGTTACCGTGAGTTTCTGGATTAAAAATTGCCCCACATTTTGGTAATTTTCTCTGTCAAAACTCCCCCCACCAAACACACACATACACTCCCCCATGCGCACACACACCCCCACACGCATACACACTACATGCCCTGTCAAGTGTGCCTCTCTCGGCCCCTCTCTGAGCGCAAAACGGTTCAACACAGCAGCATGCTGTGTGTACCTCTTCTCTCCTCCAATGTCGGTTAGAGCGTTTCTCTGGTGACGGGGCAGCATTGTTGTTATGAAGTAGTTTATGTAGTAATAGAAGCAGTTACAAAAGTTTCTTCAGTATTTTCTGTTCATTTTCATGAGGAAAATATAATAAACTTATTTTGTACTTAAATACTTTTTACTATGATGGTTTTCTAACTATTTTTCTGCATCTAGTTTATTTAAGCTATGGAATAGTCTGATTACTCAGGTTTATGAAGATAAACTTGTTTAGTGAGACCTTCCTGGTAGACTTATCAGAGTATCCTGCTTTGCGTCAACATAAGGTCATAAGGTGCTATAAAATACCCGCTATGAAATAGTTAAGACAAATGCATGTTACTCATTGTGTAAAGAGGAAAAAAAACAGGGCAACAGAAGTTTCAAATGATCTTCAAAACATTTTGCTTGAATGCTGGTTCACAACAATCCATGATTTCTTATTCAGCCCCTTTTTGTTTTGTTTCACTTGTGCAGACATGATGCGTATACATCAACAATGTTCGTGCAATTGCTCTTGATGACTGCTGATGGGTGCGAAAATTCGACAGTCAAGGTTTCTGCAGATTTAATCAATATCTCCATGACTTCACAGTATGATGGGCAACTCCTGATGTTTACCTTCTAACTGAGGGAACACACCGGCATAAGCTGTATTCTTTGTACAGAATGCATTGGTTTGATGTTTGATGTTGATTGCATGCATAATTACTTACTAATGATAAACTGCAATCAATATGTTATTGTTCTACTCCCACTGCTGATTTCAGTCTTGAAACCAACTGCCCAAAATTATAAAAGGTTTCTTTTTTGTTTGCTTTTTTTTTTAATTAGTATTTGCTCTGATGTCGAAACCTGACGGCAAACAAACCCTTGAATTGGTAATTACTGCGAAAGCACCTTTACATTTGCCCATCTGTTCATGTTTTGTTTTGTCTAAGAAAGACAAATGTAGAAAATGTCTGGAAATGTAATTTCATATAAATAAACAGTTAGTATAATCTTGTCACAGCTGATCAGCTAAACGCAACATTGTAATCTTTACAAGGCCGATACTGAAATTTCTTGTCTCCTCAGAGATTTATTTTCTTCTTGGTACAATTACATGTTTTAGAACATAGACATTCTGACATAAGGCAATGATAAATAACTAAAAAAATAATAATTTTATTTATTAAGGGAAAAATAACTTATTTTTTTGCCCATCATATATATTCATTTATTTATTTGTGGGTGTGTGTATGTGTGTAATTGATTTCAGATTTGACAAATTACTCATTGCCAAATGAAAATAAAAAGGGAAGAGTGAGTTCTAAGTCCATCCATCCATCCATCCATCCATCCATCCATCCATCTTCCTCCGCTTATCCGAGGTCGGGTCGCGGGGGTAGCAGCTTCAGAAGGGAGGCCCAGACTTCCCTCTCCCCAGCCACTTCTTCTAGCTCTTCCGGGGGAATCCCGAGGCGTTCCCAGGCCAGCTGAGAGACATAGTCCCTCCAGCGTGTCCTGGGTCTTCCCCGGGGCCTCCTCCTGGTGGAACGTGCCCGGAACACCTCACCAGGGAGGCGTCCAGGAGGCATCCTGACCAGATGCCCGAGCCACCTCAACTGGCTCGTCTCGATGTGAAGGAGCAGTGGCTCTACTCTGAGTCCCTCCCGGATGACTGAGCTTCTCACCCTATCTCTAAGGGAGAGCCCAGTCACCCTACGGAGAAAACCCATTTCGGCCGCTTGTATCCGCGATCTCATTCTTTCGGTCATGACCCAAAGCTCATGACCATAGATGAGTTCTAAGTTTGCATTTGAAAGTTATGAAGAAGTCACTTTCTGACATCAGGTAGACAGCTACCTGGATACTTTTTTTGTAGAAAATTCAGCTTCTAACCTCAGCATTATTTTATACTCACTGTATAAAAATGTATGTTGGCTCCAGCATAGAATGATATTTTCATACACTTGGAGAAAGTGGGTAAAAGAGTACTCTCATCAGCCCACCATCTGTGTGTTGGTGGGAAGGCACGCGGCTGAGCAGGTGGACATTATCAATCAGGGACCCCAAAGTACCTTGGAGCCAAGATCCTGGAGTGAGCCAGCAGATCACAGCTTCTAATTAGGTGGCAGACCAGAGTGGTGTCCTCCTAAAAAGTCGAGATGTGGTTAAAATTCTTTAAGCTGCATGTACAGTTTGACAGGATTTCTTGTTAGGTTGAATCACAGGCAGCTTCCTTATTCCTTTGTCAGAACGTTTTCTGGAGCATCACTAAAAGTTGTATGACAATGCTAATTGGATTTTAGCCATGCATAGTTTGATAATTGGCGAGTGCAGAAAATCAAACAAAAGAAAACCTGCAGCGGCATAAATACAGCAACAAATCAAAAACTAAAAAGGCAAACACATACACCATTCATGTTCCCTTTAAGTGAAGCATGCATTCATAGGATTCACGCTTAATATTAAATTTACTGTGTACTTTACATTTAGTTTTTAAGCCTCTTTTATGACACTCTACGACAAGGTTTACAAAATCTTCAGGCCTTTTTGATAAAATTATAAATTAAGCATAAAGTGGGATCCATGTGAAAATGCTTCATTTGCAAGAGTTCTCCAAATAGATTCCAAAAACTACGGTTTTCTGTTTGCACTTGTTTGGAAAACGAATCATACCTCAATTATTTTTTTACACGTCATTCCTGACTCACTCTGAAAAGCTCACCCCTTCTTACGCATGTTCAAGAAAGCAGTTGCTCATTTCTTCCCCCTCGAGGAAAACAGAGTATCCATTCTAAGAATCTTTGTTTCTCATCAGCATTACAGTATATCTATATCTTCAAACCTGTAGCTTATGAGCTAAGCACAAAAATAAATACTTTCTTTTCTTTTTTTTGTTGTAACAATTTGTGTTGGAGATAACAGGAAAAACTTGTTACATCTCCCTGGCACTATCACATAGGTTTCGGGAACCAAATTGATGGTGTGGGTTGGCATCTTCATCACTTCAAAGGAGAGACTTGTCATCATTAGAGACAATCACAATGGCAATGAGAACCTTGCAACCATATCTCTATACCGTCCTCTCAGATGCTGATGTCCACCTCCACACAGAGGAATTAATCAGTGCGTTATCACTCCAGAATTCAGAGGTGGAGAGGATAGGATGGCCTGCCTCTAGATCTGATCTCAGACTAATTGAACTGTTGTGGTATCAGCTTGGGTGTGGTGATTGTGCCCTAGTGACTTACCGCAACCGCATTGGCTGAATTGTGACAAATGTTAATTAGGGAACAGATAAAAGCCTGGCAGCTGTGGCTGTGAAAGGTTCTTCCACAGCAAACAAGAGTGAATAGCAGAATAAACTGTTTGGTACTGGCAGAGAATATCTGGGCACAATGAAGAGTTTCAGCACTGCAGCTCCAACCACAAGTGCATTTTTTTTCCCCACAGAAGAAGCATCATTACAGGGTTTCTTCTGTGTGGATGGCCACCTCGATACTGCGCTCGCTCATACTTTGAAGTTTTTCTTGGTGCATTTCTACTATACGTTGTTGTTATATACTGTCACTTTCAGCAAATAAAACCTCTTAAGCACAGTGCAGCCTTCTCTGGGCAGTTTTTAATCAGTTTTCATCATTCCAGAAAGTTTATCTGAGATCCTAGTTGAAACCACGGATTTACTCGCGATGCAGATGGATAAAATGTGCAGAGATGCTCGACAAGCTCTACCAGCAGAGACCGCATCCTCACCTTCCTTCTCTCCACCTAGTGAACAAAATGGAAGACCTGCTCCTTATTAGCACAAGAAACTCAGGCTTATGTGGATCTGCTGCCCTCTGCTTCACCCAAAGCTGGCTTGGTGAGCACGATGTGGACAGCGTTGTTGTGATTCCAGACTTACTATCTCCTTTTGTATACATAAAAGTCAGTCTTCTTGTGTACCGGTGTTACAGAGGATATGTAGCCCTCACCTGGGGTCATTTTTTTATGAATTGTAAATCTTTTATTTACTTGAGGGAGGATTTCTCGTTTGTTCTGGTCAGTGTTTACAGCCCACCTCAAGCCTGCACTTCAGAAGCTGAAAAACAACAGCTCATCGAGCTGATAAAGACATGAGGAAAAACAAAAAACACCTACACTCTCTGTCCATATTGTTCTTGTGGATTTTAACTGAGCAAACGTTGCCAGGGAACCTCCAAAGTACAAACAGCATGTGACGAGTCCCACCAAAGACACTGGACCATTATTACACAGTCTTAGAAGATACATACTGCACAGTTCATGTGCAGTATGTACATGAACTGTGCATACTGCACATGTACAGAAGATGATGGCTTCTTTTCAGGAAGAAGCCATCATGACAAATCATGACAACATACAGGAAAATCTAAAATCTTTTCAGCCTGTGGTCAGTACTCTTAATAAGTGGACAGATGAATCAATGCAGATGTTATGGGCCTGCCACAGATTTTTTTTAAAAACTTTATCCACACTGTGACATCACACATAATTTTTTGTTGGAATGTGTGTCCAGAACGAGACCTTTTGCGCGTACAACATTGGTAAACCGTGATTAACTTCAGATCTGAGGAAGCAGTGGGGAAGCGAACCATGTCCAGGAAGTCGCGGAACAAAATGACCAAGGAGATCAGTGGACCTTAGAGAACTTAGTTTCTCACCTAACAACTCTGCTGCAGGTTGGAGAAGCTTGAACGAGCATCCTCTCCCAAGCAAGGACCATCAGCACTCATGACCCCTAGGGGTGAGTTCTCTCCCTACTCCTCTTCTCTCTGTATGCAAATGACTTCACCTCACTGAACCAATCTGTCAGTCTGCTGAAGTTTGTAAATGGAGTTTGTTCAAACTTTGGAGATGATGGTGGACTACCGCAGAAGGTGCCTACTATGAGCATGACGTTGTACCATTGTTCTTACCAAGGACATTGTAAAAACAATATCTTTACTTCTAGACATTGTTCATTTAGACTGTACTTCCTACTGCAACTCAAAAAGAGTTAGTCTGTCTTGTGCACATCAAACACTGTGCTTTGGCTTATCTACAGAACAGGACACATCCATACTGCAACATACAATTAGAGCTGCAGAGAGGATCATAGGGTTGATCTTTTCTCCATCCAGGACTCAAACAGGTCTAAGGTCAGGAAAAAGGCCACTAGCATCTCTGTGGACCCCACACATCCTGGGCACTACCTGTTGAGACTTCTACCCTCACGCTGGCACTACAGATCACTGTTTTCAAAAACCAGCCACTACAGTGACAGTTTCTTCTTCCAGGCTTTCTCGCTGACGAACACAATGAACATCTTAAAGCCAGAGCTGCCAGCTTCTCTACTGTGAAACACAACAAGCATGTTTGCACTGCCACAGCCGATCTACCTAGTTTTTTTCTTGCCCTTATCTACAGAATATGCATAAAAAAGGCTGTGCATATACATACATGCACATATTTTTTTATGCAATATCTTATCTACACGAAAGTTTAAATATATGTACCTTATGTCTGTATGCTGTGAATGCTTGAAACCGAAGTAAAATTCCTTTTTATTGCAGACAATCATGGCTGATAAATCTGATTCCGATTTTTAAATGAACGGCTTTCCAATGGTGCACGATTTATTGCCAAGAAGTATTCTTACAACAAAGACCTAACTGATCAATTACAAGTTTCCCTGCTTTATGTGATACTTAATGTATTCAGGATTAATATAATATTAACCACATTTCTGCAATTCCGTTGTTCAGAATTTAGCTTTTATTTTCAGGAAGAAGCCATCATGACAAAAGTCCCTTTTGACATCAGTGGCCTTTTACATATTGTAAGTACAGAGAGCTGTGAATATAAAAAATAGCAAAGGTCATGTCCATACAAAGGTGTAGAATTGAGATTTACAAGGAAGAAATTAGTCAATTTGGGTCAAAATTCAAATCAAACAATGTTTATTTAACTATGGGTACAATTATTCGCCTTTCTAAAAGAAGAAACTTTGTCCAACACTTGAAAAGGCAAATCTGTGACGAAGACATCGATCTGGACTTGAACTATTACTTTCAATAACTTTGACTGGCCTCAGTTACAGAAGAAACTAACATTTCCAAAGTAATTGGAAATTTTTTTGTCTCTGGAATATTAATTCATTTACAGATAAAATAGAAGGGTGGGAAAATCAAAGCAGACATGAGTTGTAATTGTTTTGATAGCACTTTAATGTTCAGCAGCATTGTTTAAAATCTCTTTTCTTTTTTTTTTACCTCGAGAGAAGATGGAAATGACACTTTGGAAGGAATTTGCTCGAGACAACCTTTAATGATCAGTTCGCTCAGTGGTGCTAATGCTAAAACCAGCAGCCATGAATTATTCTCTTTTATTCATGAGGTATCTTGTAAGTTAGTTACTGCACATTACAGCCCTGTGTAGGTGTAGAACAATCGAGACTTGCAGAGTGTACCTGAATGTGACTGAGCACGGCTCATGTAGGACTTTTTCAAACATGAGCAAGTGATGACGTGTTTGAAGACGCATTAAGCTTCATACTGTGATTTCAGAGTGAGTTTTGTTAATATTACTGTTGTTGATAGTGGTTAATGTATGTCTCAGCACAGCTGACTGTGTTTTTGTGACAGTGACGACCTTTTTTTCCCAGTTAGGTAAGACCAGAAAATGAACTTGTCAATAGTAATAGTAATCGTGAGATTGTCATTCAATGACACAACGATATGTTGTGTTTGCTGTGAGCAAAACAACCCAAAATCATTTCTCATAAGTGTTATATTTAAATATTAGACTCCTTAACTTCAATACCCATAAATTAAAAAATATATATTTATAGCAAATTGTGATATAAAGCCAGACCCCTTGTGTTAGAGTTGAGGGGAACTTTATATTATTATTATTTTTTGCTTCATGGGAACCATGGATGGATGTGTTGTACTCTTCTTTTTTCCCCCTCTCCATTCAACAATTCTTAATCACATTTTTAGAGGATTTTTGTTGGATCGTCTTTTATGAGTAAAAATCCTCGAATGGGCTGTTCTCTTGACAGAATCTGTCTGAAGAGTTGCAGAAATCTGGGAAATATCGTCCACCTTAACATCTTAGTAATAGTCATCATCCAGTCACAGGAAAGTGCCTTCAATAAAAATGTACTTGAAGTTATAATAGCAACTACCAAATTCATCTGACCTAATTCAATCTGTACAAACTCTGTCTGTGCCTCCTGATGCTGCAGAAACAGCAGTCCTGTCACATCCTATAATTTAAACAAGGTCAAACCAGATGTCTTTCAGGCATCCAGCTCTTACTGCACATGACACACAGCAGTTTACTGAAACAAGAAAACTGCAGGAATTCTGTCTTTGTTGCACTAAAACCTGCCACTGATTACGCTCCCAACTTTTTTACACATGTAAAACTCGCAGTGACGATTTAGAAAAGTAATTCACTAAAGCTGTTAGCTTACCAGTACATGAAGTCGTGAACTTTACTTTTCAACATCCAAACTTTGAAATGAACATGTAGAATTGCACTGAATCAAAACAAGTTTCCACATAACACTTCAATCTCAAAGGAGATTTGGGTGTTTGTAGTAACTTTCACCATCAAATTTCCTTTCAGCTGTAAATATAGATGGTGATTACTGGGGCACAGGGAATTCTGAAATCATTATTACACAGATCTCTGACAATAGACACTGATGTTCTTATTACATTATTGCAAAAGGCAATGCTCAGGCTGTCCACTATGTTCTTCATTTTACAGAGTCTGAGTCTTTATACAGCCCTGCGACGGACTGGCGACCTGTCCAGGGTGTACCCCATTAACCTCTGGAGATGGGCACCAGCACCCCTGGCGGCCCCACAAGGGATAACGTGTATGATAATGGATGGGTGTTTCTTTATACAGTTATCTTCAGTCGCTCTAGAGCAGACTCCAGAAGTCTGCCTTCTTTATCGGTTTCTTCAAATCTCTCAATGCTGCTACCATTTGAGCCTGCACGCTCCACAACAGAGTGATAGATTATCTACAACATCATGCTGGAACCACAGAAGGACCTGAGCTCTCTGCAGTAATGCAGTTGTTTTGTTTTTCTTCTTGTTTACAGCTTCACTCAGACTTTTCTGGTCCAGTCTTTAGTCCAGGCGAATACTGAGGTATTCATATAGTTAACTTACATAGGGGGATGTTATAATGACCTAAAACTTTTTCACCACCTTCACTTTTCTTCCACGATGGATGTAACGCTTGACATGTAAAAGCTTTTAACATACAGTAATTTTCTTTTTCTGTTTGGCTACAAGTATTTCAGAATCACATTCAGTTCATTGACATTACGCAGATCTCCATCTCCTCCTGTTTGTAAATGGTGATCACTAACCAGCCAGCTTTTTTTTTATTGTTTCTTATGGAGTTTTCTATTTATCGATTCTCTATAACGATGAATAGCTCTAATCTCGACGTTAAGTTTATTTGGTATAGTCCTCAAAAACAACCCGTCTCTTCCTCTGAAAGCTTTTTTATTCTTGATCGGCAGCTGCTTCTGGTCACTTGCAAACCGGGTTTTGTTATTGTGAAAGCCACACAGTCATTTAAAACCTCTAAGGTGCAGTCACACTGTTGTGACAGGGTCAGACCCAGCACACAGCAATTAGTGGTACTAATTTGTTTTTGTTTTTTACTTCTATACATACACCAGCAATAACCCCGATGCATTTGGGTTAGACTGAACACTTGAAATCAAGTTCTTCTGAGAACGTTGTAAAAAAAAAAAAAAATCCATTTGATTAATTTCATTATTTCATCCATTTCATTACTTGAAAGAAAAAAAGATAGATTTTTCTGATGCTGCATCAGGCCTTCGATTAGCTCTAAGACTGTAATAGTTCTCTAAGGATCTCTTATGTTACTACAGATTAGAAAACTGCAAATAAACAGACTATCCTGAAAAAAATGAAATGGAAAAAAGAATGCCATAGGAATTTTTATCGATAAGCATTGTTAACTGTACTTATTAATTAACAGAATAGTTTTCCCTTACTTATAAATGGCAAGGTTAAATCAAAATATGTCCCTACAAATCTTCCCATGTTACCATACATTTTCTGTATTGAGATTGCTACAATTATTATGACATAAAAAAAAACAAAAAACAATATGTTACACAATTTTGCATCCCTGCCCTTGTGAACCTGCACACAAGAAACAGGCCCAAATGACTAAGATTGCTCTATGGGTAAGTCACTTCTGTCGTGTGTAGCCCCAATGTGACAGCTACCTCCTGCAGGAACATAATAATCAGTTAGACAGATGGGGAGAGTTAAAGGTACATGTATCTTTTTGTTGTTTTCTTCACTTTGTGAGCTGAACACGAGGAAGCCTAGAAATCCCTATCTGGATGGTAGCACACCGGATAGAAAACAACTTGCAGTCTCACTTTCATGCCTGGGTGGCAATTACCTTCCTCTCAACCTGAAAATTAATTACAAAGGTGTAAACTGGCAGTTTACCCACTGAGGCAATATCTGCACCCATATTAATATGACTCTCCACAGAAAGATGGATGGTGTCCCGAGCCTCTGACAGACTCTGTTCATTCCTTTGCTGTCCCTGAAGGTCACTCCGCCAAGATTCTGCCAACGATGCTCAATTTGTAAAATCTTCTGGTCATTGCTTTGTGGTCTCAGGTGTGTTCCAAGCTCCTGCAATCTGTCCGTACTTAGTGGAATGAAACAGAGAAACAAACAACAAATCAAGCACGGCGAGAAAACAATTCCTTAAAAAGCAGCTCCAGATTACTTCAGACTTAGTTGTACCTGTTTGTCCTTCAATGGAGAAATCGTCTCTTAAAAGCATATGTAAACTTTTATTTGACAATTAACATTTTGAATTTGCTAACAGCAGAAAATAGGTAAAATAATTTTCTTCTTACCTTCCACTACACAATTGTTTATTACTTAAGTGTAACTGTAATGTGCAGTTGGCTAAATAGAAATACTATTTTCCCTTTCATACTCAACACAAAAGTATTATGGTATTCCGCCACATTATGATTTACAAACACAAGATATGGAATTTTGCTCTCAAACTCTAGATGTTTGGCCTTTTAATTTCTGCATATGCACTGGTACGAAATCTTAAACCACATTCAGGCAATTTGTTGAACTTACAGGAAAGAAGCTTAATTTTCGTCTGGTCTGCAGTGAAACGTCTAGGTAAAGCAGTGAACACTGCTACTACTATGCACGCAGTCTCACCAAAATTGGACAATAAGAGATTATAAAATCATTACTCGGTGTGATGCGTGTCAGTTTCAGCTGCAGTATTCAGATGATAGGGCCAGAATTTGGTGTAAACAGGTCAAGAGCTGAGATCTAACTTGCCTTGTATCAAGGGTTCAGTTTAGTGTTGGTGGTATGATGGCGTGGGAATATTTTTTTGCTACACTTTGGGCCAAATAATGCAACACCATTAGAGCCCGACAGTCTACTTTGGCATTGTTGCCGACAGTCTCCATCCCTTTATGACATCAGTATTCAGATGGTCATGGCACTTTTGAGATTTTGGTGGAAGAAAAGATTCACATCACAATTTGCAAACTGGCAACTGTTTGTAGATATGATACAAAAGCTGGACCAATGCTCTAAGGAGTGTTTCTGACACCTTGTGAAACTTAAGTCACTATCAACTAATTAATTCTGAAGGAAAAGACAAGTTCAAGCTGGGTTTATCTAATTAGGTGGGCAGTGAGTGTATTTGTGAATGTCTGAGTGAGGGAAAAAGTATTTGGAGATTTGGCTGAGTGACGTTAAGCAGTCGGGCTGGTGGGAAGAGTAGCATGAACTGCTGAAGAACTGCAGAACGTATAATATAACATTCTGTAACCAGAACATGCCAAGTTGCGTATGTGCCGAGCTCTGTCGACTCTTTACCCATAACCTCCAAAGATAGTATAAAACAACTTCCTATGTTCATTAGTTAAGGCACCTGAAAGCATCTTGGACAGATTGAAAAGACACCCCTTGACCTGATGTCACAGTCCACAAGCAGAAAATAATTTATTATTAACTTTTTAAACAATTTTAAAACTCAGGTTCAGCTGCCAACTGATTGAAAGCAAGCAGCATAGACGAGGCAGGCAGGATAATATAAGAATGGATGATTAATAAATTGAACTAAACGTACAAAGCAGATGAACATAATCTAACGAGCAGGATAATCTGCAGAAATTAGGAGTCAGGATACTGAGTAGAGCTACTGGTGGAGTAAAAACTGAGAAATGATCACACTGATATACAACTGTGAAGAACCACCAGTTAAAGTCAAATGAGAAAACAATAACAGAGATTCCTCAAGGGAGTAGGAAAAAGAAAAATCATAACAGAAAATGACCAAATAAAACAAGAACCCAACTCACCAAAGCACACTGAGCTCAAACTTGAAGTGCTAAAAAGCCTCTAATGCTCCTGTGCCTGTTATGTGTACAACCTTTCAGACATGAGATTTCAACCACATACTCTCATCTCCACCTTTGTACCAATAAATGCATTTGAGCTCACAAAATCTTTTATATATTCAATGAATAAAATCTTTAGTGTCCTTGCACCAACACTGGCCTCTATACTTCCTTCTCCAACTTCTACATCATAGATTGACATTCTGCAATCCAAGGCAGCTGAATGGTATAATTGTAAGAAAAATTACAGAATGTGTTTGTTGTGCGTTAAAGATGCCAGACTTTTCATCCATCCGTCTACAGTCTGAACACGCTCATCCATGCAATGCCACGAAGGGAGGACAGGGGGGAACTTTTCAATATACGAAAATAAAATCTGCTCAGACAATGTAGATGTGGAAATTCAAAGAGAAATATTGTTTAAAATGAGTAAAACTGCACAGAATTACAAATGCAGGTTGCGGGATGTAAACAGAAGCAGTGACGTTTTAGTGTGAAGGAGCAGGAGCACGAACTGATGACCCATTGGTTACGGGACGCTCCTACTTGAGCCACTGTCTGCCCCGTGTTCAGTGTACAGTATAAACTTACCAAGTCTCAGTTTCTCAGTGTGTCCAAACCTACAATCTGTGACTAAAAACTGACCCCTCTGATCATCAATTTATGTAATTAGGGATCATGTCGGATTCTGTGCCGTGTTGGATCGTCTACATTTAAAAATAAAGAACACATCTGAGCTCTACCCCCAAACGGCGATCTTTTAAAACTCATTTTGAGATTTTATGAAACTGCTAATTCTGAAAGTCACAAAAACCAGAGAGCATTGCCAGCTTTGCTGTTGTTAGGGCAACTTTGGACTGAAAGAAGCCAAAAAAAAACCAAACCCAAGGCAAAAGTAGGGTTTTGCTTGGGGCGCCATTCATATGGACTCCAAGTGTTGTGGAAACTGGCACTGGTGAAAGAGAGTAAAATACTATGTAGTTTAGAGAAGAAGCCTAGAGTTAAACACAGCATATTTCTACCTGTGATGACCCACTGCCAAGCTGCCGTAGCAAACATGTTCATTTTTAGTCCCAAGTTTAGTTCAAACATAGAAATTTAGATGAATTTTGAACGTTTTTTGGCAGATCTTGAACCTCTCAGTTCTCTCAGCACCTGTTCATCCTATAATTTATGCTGTGAACATTGCATTGCCGCTGGGCCTTAGATGCTATGACTTTTTTTAGTTCATGAAAAAGCAAGTTTGTGGTATTCATTTTTAAAGCATTTATTGTCTCTCGCTACAAGATCGCGTTAGTTTGAAACAAAAATAGAAGGACGACCTGTTTCGAGGTGAAACTTTTATCTATTTTCTGTAATATTATTTTAAATTGATTCTGCAAGTGTTAAACCACATCAGCATTTAGTCACAGCGTGTCTGTCACATAAAACAGAACACAAACATGTCAACAAATGCAGCATTTTGTGAAAAAGTCAGCTCACAGTTCCTATTAAATCAAACCTCGTCTAATTGGCTTTCTCGGCTTCTTAAGAGATTCCAATCCTGAGCGTGCTGCAGGCATCCGATTCTCAGGCTTTTTGTTCCTCCTCTTCCCTCTTCATCCCTCTTCATCTTCACCACGATCATCAAGTTGTTGTGCACACTCTTTGCATGTTAACTTCGGAGCAAATCTCCCTGCAGTTTCAGACTGTTGCCGGCTGAGCGAATCCTTTTGGTTGAAATGAATCACAGAAGGGTTGTGATTGCTATTTGCTCAGCTATACATACACTGCAGCGTCTGTGCTTTTTTAAAAAAAAGAAATAAGCCGAGTAACACTGACATCTGCTGGGATGGCACGCTGCGAGTGCTTAGAGAGTGAGCCCGTTTAAAAGCCTGTGCAGACTTGGCGATCTCAAGTGAGCCGTGATGGATGATTTTTTTTTTGTTTTTTTCTCCCCCTTATTTTAATCAAAGAACTGAGGCTGAGCCACTAGGGTGGCAAATTGAAGGAGTGCGACATGCCAAGGCCAGCTCTGAGGAGTCATGTGATGCCGCACCAGTCAGCGCGGACCTCTTTCCATTTTAAGTACAATGCTGTGAAAATGTAATTGCTCCCTAACAGATTCCTTCTGTCTTTGCTTCTGGTTACACCTGATTGTTCCATATCATCGGACAAAGATAACCTGAGTAAATGCAAAATGCAGGTTTTGGACGATTTATTTTTAATTCTTCACAGGTGTTCACGCCAACCTGGTGGACAGCTGTGAATGCATTGAAAATCATATAACGCACTTGGCCCCCTTGTAAAAATCATAAATTAAGTTTGATAAGCCACATGTTTCTAAATCTTTTTTTTTTCAAAGTGAAACATTAACAACTATAGAGTAATATTCTGGCCGTCCTCTGAAGCCTCAATTTTTTAATGACATTTCTTCTCTCCAGCTATCAGTTTGTGCCTTTAAACTCAAGTCCACTTGTTTTATGCCGCAGGTTAGTGATTCAAAATACCAGGACTCAAAAAAAGACAGAACATTTTGGAGTGGCCTGGTCAAAGTGTGAACTTGAATCCGATTGCTGTGTTGTGGAATGAAGTCAAACTGGACATTTATGTACAAAAATCCTTCAATGTGCCTGAGTTGAAAGGAAGAATGAGCAGAAATTCCCCAGCAGCAATGTAATGGACGTACTGCTAGTTATTGCAAATGCTTGCAGTCATTGCAGCAAATCTACACACACACACACACACCCCTCCACACATATAGACAGACAGACAGACAGACAGATAAATAGATATGCTTTTTTCTTGCCCGTTGACCTCTGGAGCACCAGCAACCCTCACGACCCCAGTTGGCATGAGTGTGTATAATAATGGATGGATATATACTTGTTTATAGCCTATTTAATCAGGCTACTCACAAAAGAGGTATGACATCTTTAAAACATAACTCAGTAGTGTAATTCAACAGGTTCATTGGATTAATATGTTTACTTAACCTAACAGGTGTGGAAGAGATAATTTTATAGAAACTAATATCTCCACCGCATCATTTTAATAAAAACCCGGGTAAGTGCGGCTGTGTTGTGCTTCTTTGTTGTAAAGAAGCAAAACTAACCCACCAGTTTAGACTTGCTTTTGAACCCTAATAAACGGAACATTGACCAACACATTTGATGAGTATTGATGATTTTGAAGGTGGCACTCTACAAAATGTAATGTTTGTTACTGGTTTTCTAAACTGTTGACTACAGAATGTGTTTATGATGAGGGTTTTTATGTTTTCGCAATGTAAAGCTCTGAACTAATCTTTTTTTTTTTTTACTGAAATGTTCTGTACTGTACAAATAAACTTGATTGATTTATTAAATTTTCTATTTACGCTTGATGATCTTGGACCCCTAATAGTTGCAAAAAAAAGCACAAACAAAAGAAATCATTGAAGAGGCAAATACTTGGGGGCGTGCCGTGGTGGCGTAGTGGTTAGCGCGACCCATATTTGGAGGCCTTGAGTCCTCGACGCGGCCGTCGCTGGTTCGACTCCCGAACCCGACGACATTTGCCGCATGTCTTCCCTCCTCTCCTTCCCCGTTTCCTGTCGGCCCACTACCATATAAGGGACACTAGAGCCCACAAAAGACCCCCTGTAGGGGCAAAAAAAAAAAAAAGAAGAGGCAAATACTTTAGTACAGCACTGCAGATACAGATATATAATGAGAGAAATGTCCTCAGCGTTTTCTAAATCAAACAAGCTAGTGCCGAGCACCGCCTGCTAGTCAATATCAGATCAAACTAATTGCACTCTGTCCTTTCTTCACAGGTAAGACATCTTTCTGTGTTTTCCTCTCCGAAGGACGACCTTTGTCTCGAAGGGTACTGTAAGATGAGTGTGTTGGCGCGCGCGCGTGTGTGTGTGTGTGTGTCCTGCATCTAACTGATCCTGAGACAATCTGTCTCTGGCGATATTCATCTTGCTCATTTACAGTTCGCTCACAGTTGCAAAGAACCTCAATTTGTCCTGACCTTAGTTGTTGCTCAGAGACCTGGATGGAATGAGCTGATGTTTATTCTCAGGGTCTCTGAAAGAGACAGCAGTAATTTCTGCCATGGTCTGTGTGCGTGTGCACGTAGGCGTGTGCATGTGTGTGTCTACATGCCCTTGCTCGTGTTGGGGTGTGTGTACGTGATCGTGATCAGGTGCCATTTAGACCTAATTAGTTCCAAATAGCCGTTTGTCTTGTTTTGAATGCTAATGGAGCGATCCTTAAATCAAAAAAGAAATAAACAACTCCACTTCCCCGAAGGCGTGACAGGACACTCGATCAGCCGAACCCTCAAACTCTGTCATACTGTCAGGTTGGCAATCTTCTTTCCAACGGGGCATGTTTCTTATTTCATTTTATTTTTTGTTCTTTTTCACCCATCTTAGCGGAACCCTTGGTCGCGGCACAGATGAATTCCGCCTCCTTCTCCGTGATGGCATTTTGATTTCAGTTCCCCATTTCCAGTTCATCACAGTGTGATAAGGTCACCTCACGCCGTCACCTGCTGTATCCAACTCCATTTACTCAAGCGCCCTCAAATGCTATTATCAATATGAAATATTGTCCAGACAGACTGTGGCTCTTGCAGCGAGAAAAACATCGATGTTTACTGCTCAGACATCAAGCCCCTGCCCTTGGTGCCAACCACTATCAGCGTCCTCTGTGGAAATAAAATCTCTCAACAGGGGTTACTAATCCCCCCTGCTTGTTTGTAGTGCTGCAGTTATTCAGCAAAACAAGATTATCCCAGTCATTGCTTGCAATTTGGACCTCTAGATAAAATGATAAATGCCGGGAAATATTTATTTTACTGAATAAACTCTCCTAATCCATCCCAGGAGACTGTGCATGTTCAAGTTGTTTCATAGTAATGGCTTTCCTCTGTGCAAACCTCCCACACTGCCAATACTTTAATGGGAATATGGCTTATCGGTGTGACTTATTATGACCCATATTCATTCCTTCTTCCTGTAATGAGGTGCTTTGTTATGTTGATGTTATATTTCGGTATTTATTTATTGTGATTATTTTGTTTCTTTTTTTTTTTTTTTCCGAGGCAGCTGCCTGAGTTTTATGTGAAACAGCAGGTCCTGCCTCGCATGTGCGGGGATTGCGCCGTCGTTTGCAGTACGGCTACACGCGGCTGAAAAGACTAAATGGAATTGGTTTTGAGTGATGCGTTCTGTAAACGGAATTCTTTCGCGATAGGCGTAACCATCCTCATTGAGATTAAGGATTAAGTTTGGTAAGCCCTTCACAAAAGCCACTTAAGAATGACAATTGGAATTTGCTAAATGAAAATGCTCCCGTTTTTATATGCATGACAGTCTGTGAAAATTGCAAACAAGGCCACGGGCAAGTCTCAAAGGACTGATTATAGGGAATAAAGCAAACGCTTACAAGCTGGAAGAAGCGGCCCTCTTTAAGACGGGATCGTCTCACCTACAGACCAGCTCGCCTTGTCTTGGCGCATCGTGTGGAAAAATGGCTGCAGAAAAGCTTTTACTGGTGGCTGTTCTGCAGAACAGAATAGAATAGAAATTTTGGTTATTCTTCCACAGTGAATGGAAGCACGCAGAGCCAAACTAAAAAAAACATGTAGAAACAGAAAAATAAAAATAAGAGATTACACAATTAGGGCAATTGGACAACATAAGGAAGTCATAAAAAGTTATTAAAAATGACATACTCAAATTAAAAGCGTCTTGCTTCCGTGACCTATTGCAGGTTTAAACAAAGAATACTTCAGCAAATTTCTGGAACCTTGTCCAATTGTAGTCCAGCAAAAGCAAAAATATACTTAGAGTGAAAGTAACAATGGTTGTGGTTTTGATTGCTTCCGCAGTCCAGTCTGCAATAGCCATGTGGTGAAATTATTTTATACTCACCATAAATCTTTAGAAAGCTACAAGTTAACACAAGCTATTTTTGCAGTTGCTGTAATGAAATAAAGGAACACTGAGACACAACGTCACCGTTTAATCTCTGCTGGGTTGCAGGTTGTTGGTGCCTGCCTCCAGATGAACCACGACGGAGCGGATATATATATAAAAAAAAAAACTATTTTAAATTAGCTGCTCTCCCTCTAGTTTGACCATAGTTTCTTATTATTATTATTACAACTCAGCTATTTTTTTTCACACAGGCTCAGAAAAAAACATATTCATGATTTTTAAACATGAGTATCATATGCAAATGTTGTTGTCAACATAATTCTGCTAAGAAACATATAGCTCAGGGATTTTCACAAGTTCGAATTAGCAACTATGAGCATGTAAGGCTTCCCTACCTAGAGTAGGTAGATCGCGAAGTTTAATTTCAATATTTTCACAGATCAACAAAATCACTAAATGTTTCGCAGTGTTGACATTTATTTATGCTCTGATTTCGTTTGTGTTGGACTGTGAAACTTTTTTCTCTCCCTCCACAAGGATTTCCTCCTTTAACATGCAGAATATAACCATTAGGTCAATACGTGTACCTCATGCAGCCAGAACAGCTAATACTCCATCATTTGTATAGCAGCTAATTTTAAGTATACAAATTTAAACATTTAATCATCAATCATCATATTTTTACTAGAATCATCAGAAATACACAAAGTGAGCAGCTGTCAGCCTGAGGACCGAAACCAACTGCAATTACAGTTGCCACTTTAAGATGCAATTCACCTTTACTTCACCTTTGGTAAGAATTGGTTTTCAATAGGCTGGATGTTTGAGATTAGACCATATACTCAGAACTTATTAATATGATTAATGGGAAATTATCCATTTTAACCCCTTATGGACTAGTGAAGCTAATTATCTTCATACCGCCTTCACTGAGAATAGAGCCAAGAGGTTGTATGAATACTTCAAATGCTGATTGATACTTATGCCTTTAATACTAAGGTTTCTATAGAAGTGGTTTGATACCAATGTAGCTATCGAAGTGTGAACTGGTTCAATTAAGCAAAAGTGTGCAGTGGGATAAGTGCATGAAATTTTGCTGATAAACTCAGTAGATAATCTTAACCTTGAGCTAGGTTGTGAAATAAAAAATATAGTATTTAGGATGACTAATGTCCTCTACAACTAATACATCAGAATAGACAGCATATAACCTAAATTTTAAGTTATTTCAAACTTGGGGTAAGGAACATTTTAGATAAACTAGGCCAAAAAAAAAGCTGCATATGACATGTAATTATAGAAAATGTAAATGATGTGCATGCATTTTCTCTATGCAATAGCAGCATCAACAAAAATAGTAAACTTATTGAAATTATTTGTTTCATTCCTTAAGTACCTGGTGGGTCTAATTAGCATCATACCTAAATCTACACTAATGGTCGGTGCAATCTTCTAATTTATAATCTCCAAGTAATTTAGCAACTGATTGACAGCAAAAACATAAGCAGCCTTTTTATTGTTGGATATAAATTCAGGAATAAATTATTCAACGTAATTAAATACTGAATAAATAAAACCTTAGTGTTAAATAGGAGAGTAAAATCATGTACAAACATCATTTAATAAAGTTTCTTGCTGAATAACATCAATCCTCAGAATGAGCATATTAATGCTGCAGGACTCATATCAGGTTGGACATACAAATATTGAAGATAATCTTCACATATTGTCCACTAAGCCAAAACATCTTATTTTTATGTTAAAGGAATTTCCATTTTAAGGGGGATTTATTGTGTCTGAGTGAACTGTGTTTAGTTCAGCGGCAACACAATGTGACAGGATTCATCTGTAAGCTGGGCAGACAATGTCACATGCTTGTCTAGTGTTGTGCCAAAAAATGACTCAAACATCGCACACCCCCGCCGTAAGCAGGCAACACACACTCAGTCTACAAACCGTGCATGCTCCCGCAAATGGTGACATGTATCCATGAGTCTACATTTTAGCAGAACACACAGTTTGTGACTTTTCATTTTGTATATCAGAATTTTGTTTTTTTTTTACTCAATAATGGGTAAGACTTCAAATGGAATTGAGTATATTCCAGTAAATGTTCAAATTTTAAAAAGTGTAAATACGTGAAAAATTGTACTTGGTTACAAAAAGGTAAATTGTTTTTACTTTTTATCTCTGCTTTTTTTAAGGCTCCTTAAGAAAAAAACACACTTTAGTAAAAATGTAATATTGGTTTAAACAGTGAATAAGACTAAACCCTTAAAGTAATATATGTGGGATTGCAATATACATAACAGAAATGTAGTTTCACTGTGATATTTTGCATTGAAAGCATATATTATATATATTTTTCCTTATCAAATGCTAGATCTTGAATTTCCCTGCCATCTCTTGCTGTCACTTCTACCAGGCCTCTGATCTCTGGACATTGATCCAGTTTCTGTCCTCCTCTGCATTTTACCTGCTCGTTGGATAAGTAATCAGATTTCTGCCTCCTTGTTCATGACCCTGGCCCTGTCTCTTGTTTAACCCCGCGGATTGGGAAAATATTGCTGACACCCTCCACTACGTGTGTGAATCAAGCTGTCCAGGACTTTGAGAGGCCTTCCTCAACCTAATCTGCCAATCCCTGTTTTTTGTTTTTTTTCTTTTTCTCTGGAGAAGAGAGAGTATCTCCGCAGTGTGCAGGCTGAAGAGGATTTGCCTGGTCACCCTTTTGGATTCTCAAAACTAGGGAGTTTCTGGTTTTGGTTTATCTTTAGGAGGGGACCACCAAAACTACTTTGATTACTGTCTGTTTGACCTGGACCACCTAAAAGCAAAATTACTCAGCTTCTACTACAATTCTCTTCTTTTTTGTCATAGTTCCAGCCTCAGTTCTGTTGGCCTCCTCTCAATAAAGACACCAAAAAAAAACTTGTTTCTGGCATCCAATCAAAACCATTTCGTTGGATCACCTGCTGGACTCCCGCAACCACTTCCTGTTCCATCCGGTTCCTTGTCACACCTCTCTACGGATTTTATCACAGGTTTGTCCCCGCTGGAAATGTCACACCACCGTGTGTCGTTCACAGATTTTCAAAAATGGATGGTCTGTTACTTGGGGGGGGGGGAAATCTACTCAGCTAAAGTGTTGGGAGAGACCCAAGTTCCAGAAGTTTTTCATCCGTACATGCTGTTGTTAAGGTTATTTCAACTTACCTCACAGTAATGTGTTATGGATTTGATGCTTTTGCAAATTTAGCAGGGTTACTTAATAGCAGTTTGGCAGGGCTACACCGGACTGTAAAATGGATTTGTCAGCACTCTGGTTTTGCAAAAAGGACAACATAAAGCCTTTGGAGATAAAGCCTTTGAAAACAACTTTCATGTGCTGGAATGGGATATGTGGAATCACACATCGATTCTGTTCTAGCCATTTAAGCTAGTTAGCATAGAATCGCGACCCTGGAAGGATGCGTGGATGAAATCTAGTTTAAAAAAAAAAAACATCAGCTAAATTTCTAACTTTTGTTTTAAAGCAAAGCAAAGCTGATTTGTTCATTTCGTCATCCGTCCTGAAATCATTCATAGATGCCTGAATTTTGCTCCGATGTGTGTGCAAGAAGCTTGAAGACACAGAACCCTATCTGAGCTCCAGTCCATTAACACCCTGACAGGAATGCTGACAAGGGGCAAACAACCAGCTTTACAACAAACAGTCCCTATTTTCACCAGCAGTGTCTGAATGACACCTCTGGTAGCCAGTGGCCTGAAAACTAAAATGAGAAAGCTAGAGGTTTACATGAACCGTGGTTCAGCTGGCCTTGGTTTAGGAGTTACATTTCTTGGTACACTACATTGATCTTCATTGATTTTAACAATAAACTTATCTGGACCAAAACCGAAACCTCCCTGCTAGAGGAAGCAGGCTACGTAAAGCGAGGCAGAAATTACTAACTGATAACTTCACAGTGAATTTAAAAATTTTCAAATGATTTTTTTCCCCCATTTTGAACAGTACTGTGCTAATTTACAGGACATACAGTAACATTAAATACATTTGAACATGCTTTTCAAGGAGGCTAATTTAACTGATCAAAAGCATCATTTAAAATATTCCTTAACCAGGCATCAAGCCCACTTTTCTTTTTTATCGTTTCTTTTTTTTTGCTCTGATGTAATATCTTAATCATAAATATCATATTTCCTACAGCTGTAAGCAGAAAGTAATTGTAATTAGCAGAAATAAATGCTTAAAAACAACAATGATCTCCATTAATGATCTCCTAAGCTCTAGAGCTAAAAAGTTAGTGTTTCTTAACTTGTCACACCAGTATTCAACTAAGAGAACCTTACAATAATTAGCTTTTACAGCCTAATTAATATACTTTCATGTCCGTCAGAAGTAACGACTGGTTGCAGAACAAGTCAAAAACGCTAAAACAGTCCATATGGAACAATACAATTTGGCTTGTGATAACCAAGCCAAAGCCAAGCCAGTAAGCCAAGCCAGCTTACTGTGAATTATTAAAACTTGTGTTGGCCTCTGTGTGTGTGTGTGTGTGTGTGTGTGCGTGTTTGTGTGTGTGTGTGGACATGAGGCTGGCTTAAACATTCACTTCCTTAAGCACGAGCTGCTTCTCGCAGGCTATAATTAGCAGAGGAGGTGACAGACAGGGAAACCATCTCCTGCAGGATTTGATATCTACCAGCAGACCAAAAACGGAGCCAGTTAATTTACACACGGAAATAAATAATCAAATCCTTATTGTCTCTTAAGGAACCTGATGTCTTTTGGCAACAGCGCGCGGATTGGTTTCAATGTTTTGCACAGCAGGTTGTTACTGATATGTACACATCCCTGCTTTGGGTTTCTACCTTCAAACAAAGCCTGTTAACCTGTGAGGATGTGATAAACACGGTTTCAGATGATAAACGGAATTAAAATAGAGTGGCTTTTACAGCAGCTTCTGAAATGGGACGCCAAGTATCCTTAATACATGAGTCATCCGTCAGAGCAGCTTGTAAATGAGTCACGAAAGCAAAAAACTGCATGACGAAAAAAAAAGGAGAAAAAAAACCTCTTCACCCTACAATTTCAGATTAATATGAAAAACATGTTTTTGCCAGACAAATGCATGTCTGTTGAAGGTGTCTTACCAAAGCATATATGCAGCACCTCTACATCCCAGCATCTGTGCAGAGGAAAAAAAAAAAAGAGAAAAAATCAACACCCTGAAGGTTATGTTAATGAAACCTCCTCATCTGCACTCAGCCCGAGCGCCACTGGGGGGCAAAGTAGCACTATCAACATTTAGCAGCGGTGACCCATTTTCCAGACCTGCTCATCTCATGCATTTGTTGTTGGCTCTTTGAAATGAAAATATGCGCGCAAACATATAGTACATTAGCATATCAATTGGCAGTGCTAACTGCAACGTCACAGCAGCAAAGGCCGGGCATGTCATTAACGAGACGTGGACGCTCAGTTGTGATTTTGCGTTTTCCCCTTTTGTCTTTTAGCAGAGATGAAGAGGAAGGTGGAAGGAGGGAGATGTGGGAGCTTTTATTTCCTTAAACCTGAACATTATCCTTGGTAAACGGTGCCGTGTGCATGACGTACTGCGGCAACACTTATTTATGTAGCAGCCCTCCTGACATTACAGTGAGGGGTTTATAGCAGCCTTAACTGGGATTTAGAGTATGGCTATGTGGCCATGAATAATCCACCTCAAGTATCTTCTTTACTTCAAAAAGATGCCGGCTGAGATTAGCATTTGGCTGTTAAGAGTGTGAGGACTGGCTAAAAATAGTTGCGTTTCGGAAGAAAGGCGCTGTTTGCGTTCAGGGGTTTGTGGCTTGTTTTTTTTGTTCAGGCATCTGGGAGAACAGTCACGTTTCTAGTCGAGGTCTAGAACGGGAACTATTGGGAATCCACTGTCGACAGCTCGCAGGTGAGAGACCCATCAGTTTGAGTTTAAACTGGGGGCAAAGTATTGACGAAAAGCAGCAGAAAATCATATTGACTTCTACTTTCTTTTTTTTTTTTAATGCTCCATTGCATAAAAACGTCCAAATATTTATTCCCAAACGGCACACATAAGAAAACCTTCATGATTTCCCAAAGTCTTTTTCGTGTAACTACAATAGCTGCAAAGTTGTTTCGGCGTGGGCACTGTGCTTGTGCATCCAGCCCATCATGTTTCATAAAAGATTGTTCTGCTTATCGCAGTCTTCGCTGCCGACAAGGCTGCAGTATCTTTTGTTCGTCTGTGCAGGGAGGATGCATTGTAAAAGGGATACAAATCAGACTGAAAATATTATTGTGGGCTTTTTATATACAAGCACAAAGAACAGCATGGGCAACGGAGGAAACAACAACGCACAAATTATTAACCAATATATTAAAAATAAAAAAAAACATATCAAAGGAAACAGCTTGGGAAGTAATGTATTTTTGTTAATAACATATTTTAAGCGATTTAGTCAACGCTTACTGTAAGACTGGACTGCTTATTCATTCACTTGCTCTGTTCCATGTTCAGGGTCGAGAGGTGTGGCTGGTCATATTTTATCCCAGCTGTCATAGGGCAGGTGGTACGGTACACACACAACAACCTACCAGTCCATTACGCAATCAAGGCCACACACACACACACACGACACACTATCGGTTAAATTAGAATCACAGATCGCCAACCTGAAGAAAGCCTCGCCGCAAACATGCAGTAGAAAAAAATTAATAAATAAAAATCAACGGTGTTTAGCGAACACAAGTTCACTTCACATGGATTTCAGCTAAAAAATTCATGTTCATATTCAACCTCTTTAAAATTCAGGGCCAAATTTGATAATACACATATACACAAAGGTCTGAGAGAAAAAAATAAAGAGAGAGAGAGAAGCAGCTACGTCTCTCAAAGCTCCTTCCCTTCCCTCTGTTTTCTGCCTCGTCGCCTGCAAGCCGGGAACTGGATCAGAGCGCGCTCCAACGCAGTGAGAGCAGAACCGGGCATGAAGGCACAACTTCACATATGCTTTGAGATCGCACGTAGTAATCTGGATCTCGCTTGCTCGTACTTTTCCATCTGACTTCAGTTGGGGTGTTTCAAGTGTGTCGGAAGCTGTCCTCAAATGCACAGTTTTTGTTTTTTTTTTACTGTTTTTTGCATGAAATTAGTTAAAGTTTTTTTTGTGTGTGTGTTAAATTGTAAGAGGTTCCTGTAACTTTATTTCAGGCTGTCTCTTCTGTGTATTATTACGTGAGTACGCAGCCTTTCTCTGGTTTTGTTTTAATTTTAAAACGTTTTTTTTTTTTTT
Organism: Xiphophorus maculatus; assembly: GCF_002775205.1. Classification (NCBI taxonomy): domain Eukaryota; kingdom Metazoa; phylum Chordata; class Actinopteri; order Cyprinodontiformes; family Poeciliidae; genus Xiphophorus; species Xiphophorus maculatus. The sequence continues at coordinate 15,906,052 of NC_036453.1, read as the reverse complement.
TTGCTTTGGGTTTTTTTTTTTGCTTTCAGGCATCAAATTGCTAAATCATCCTGGATCAGAGCATGTTCATGCGTCAGAATGGTCCAGTCAAAGTCATTCGGAGGTCCACAAATGGCCCCCGGACCACGCTTTGGACATCCCGGGAGTAGAGATAGGTTTGGCTTCCTCTCCTCTTCTCGTTCTGCCAACTTTACTTTAAAATATAAGACCACACATCACGGATATATTTTAGGAGACGTTATAAAATAAGAGCAGGACATTCCTAACCAATAATATAAAACTAAACTGAACGATGGTTGCTGCTCAACCTGTAACCAGAACTGGTTCTCTGTTATTCTGATGAACTGCTGACTCTTCGGGTTTTCCATTTAACATATAACAATCAATTTTTATTTTTTTTTATCACTTACCTCCTCACTTGATTTCCATTTATTATTTCATTTTTTTTATGTTCCATAAATGCTGCGCATTTCATTTCCATATTGTGACACATTAAAGAGAAGGCAAAATCAGTTTTCTAATGAAGAGTGCAATCTGCATTAAAATCTCCTTTTTCAACCTGGAGACAGGATGCCGAGAGGAAGCTTTTCTTTTCTTTTTTTTTTGTCACCGCTCCATCACATTTGCTAATGAAAAGACGGTGCACATTAAGCACCACTTGGACAAACACATTTGTATTCATTAATTCAAAATTAAATGTGAACCCAGACGCCAGGAACGTAAACAAATATCCTTTACACATTGAGTATTCTGGTATTATATGCCTTCTTAAAAAGCTTTCTGGAGGAGCTCGGCCTTTTAAATAACGCATTTCCAAACATCGAGAAGCGAGTCGCAGTTCAGTTCACTGATGACAAGAACCTTTTGTAAAAGAAAAAAAGAAAAAACAAAGCCTGTGTAACTTTTCAAATGCATAGCAGGTAACGAAACATTTGTTGCTAAAACTTTAGCTGTGTGAAGAAAGTGGGAGGCTTGTGTCTATCCATTCTGCTAAGATAAGTAACTTGAGGGGCTTCCTGAGGCTTTTGTCTACATTGCTTGCAGTCAGGATGGAGGCAAGTAGGAGGAGAGTCAAAGCACAGCATCTGCCAAGCAGACAACGTGATTCACACAAGCAAATGGTTTGATGTGCTCTCCCCACGTTATCTGAGGCTTTTACAGGTCTGTGATCTTTAAGACTTGGGTTTTATGCTCTCCTTTGCTCTAATAATTTACTGCAGCGTGCTTAAAATAACCAGGAGGTGGAATATGTTTCTTCTAAGCAGCTGTTCTCAAGCACACGCAGTACAGTGCCGAGTAAAAGCAATCACGTTTTTTACAAGTAGCGAATCCTTGTGAAATTAAGGGAAATGACACATGGTTGGAGGAATGAAAATGTAAAGAGTGTGGACTTTGCATCATCCAAAACACAGGATTGTACTTTGAACTGTAGCTCTGGATGTTTAATGTCCTTGCTGGGCAGAAATGCGAATCACCGTCGGTTTTCGTTCAGGAATGTCCCGTGTTTAGCGTCACATCATCAGCCTCTCTTAACATCTTTCAGCCACTACCAAAATTCACAATGATGACAGTGTGCTCAGCGTGACGGTAAAAGTTAGTTTACTTTCGCACATTGCACTCTGCTTGTTGACAAAAACGGCTCGAGTTCTTAAAACATAGCCATTCTGTATTCCAGTTGAGAGCACTCCGTCTAAGTATGTAACTTGGTTTGTGCTGACCACTGAACGCCACCATTTCATATCTACATCAACGTCGACGTACCCTGAGTGAGTTTCAGGGTAATCTAGAACTTGCCTGTAATAAATTAACAAATTACAAACACGCAAATTTATAAAGTTTTTTTTTCTTTTTGTTTCTAATATTACTTTGCTTTCTTCATTTCCATGTGTGTTTGGAAAGAACAGTGACTCAGACGTTGCTCGACTGGAGTGAAGTGCTTCACACACATACAAGGCATACCGAGACTTAGATTTTGTGATCGCGCTTTAAAATTAAACACCGATCTGGTGATAATGCCGGATCAAGTCCTGTGAACTTAGATCATGATCTTAATTAGACATACAGGAAACAGTGGCACATGGATTTAAAATCACCGGCAGGATGAGTGCAATGATCCACTTACCACGTCAGGTCATGAAGCAAAAGCCGAGAGGGAAAAAATTATTTTGGGGCAGAAACTAATGCATAAAGATATACATAAATATTTACACACATATGTATACATTTTCCTAAGCAGAATGAGCCAGGGGCTAAGCTAAATGCAAGGCTTTTCTTTTCAACTTCAATTCGCCCTGTTATCTTGTGTGCCACCAATTAAATCTTGATTCAGGCTCACTTTGCTCCTGAAAATTAAGGCGTTCAATTCTAGACAGCTGGTGGAGATCTTTCTTCTTCTTTTTATTTATTTTTTTTCCCCAAGTACATTTCACATTTAGAGCTTCCCATTTCTGTCTGTTAGCCTGTTCAAAGCAATCTTGGTGAAGACGTCCAATTTATCAGCTTTTTCATCAGTGTTGAGTTTTCCAAATACAACACAGGTATGACTTTGGGGAGTCATTTCTTTCTTGTTTGCTTCTGTGACATGTTTATTTATTTGCCTGAATGGGTAAACATTTCCTCTCCGGTGCCAAGCAGGTGGTTTTGTAGCAGAAGCGTTCTTGAGGGAATATAGGCACCGAGGATATCTTTTTTTAGTGAGTGTAGTGACAAGGTAACCGGCAAATAATACCATCCAGCGTCACACATGAAGCTGAAACCAATGTGCAAGCAGATTTCAGCCCCGAGGCTCAGACTGCTCACTCTGTCAGCTCCCTTATCTCGAAATAAAGGCTGCTCGCACCGTTTGTATACAAGAAATTTAAACTGCGGGCCAAAACATGGACCTCGTCCACAGCATTTGCTCTTCCTAAAAATAAAAAAAAAGACAAACTGGTTCAGACTTTTATTCACCTGTCAAAACTGGGCTGAGGCGCTTAAATCATCTGCCGTATGCAGAGGAAGATAATGTGGAAGTTCAGAGACTGCCTACCAAATTATTTCAGAGGATTAGCTCCCTGACTGTCATCTTTGCCTCGCTGCGCTTGGCATTCACAGGCCTGCTGACTCTTCGGACAAACAACCAACTCGGTCTTTCAGAGAGGTGGCCATGGCTCCCTCTCATGGCCTTTTCAAACATTTTTCCACAGCACAGTGGATGAATGGATCAGAGAAATGCAACTACTCTGAATCTGCTCGCCGCTGCCGACAAGAATTTTCTTTTGTCCTGCGGGGGAAAGAAATATCGAACATGTCGTCTCTATCTGGCCTGGTGGCATAAAATCCACATTTTATGGAGTTTGGTAGGAATCCGATGAATTCATAGGTAACAATTAGTCCATAAATTGAGTGGCAAAGACACGTGTAACATATTTATTAAATGAGACAATTATTAAATAATGTGTAATCAAAACCTTTTTGTGATGAAGAGTTAATAACATGGGGAACTTTGAGTTTGACAGCAACATGTCTTCAAATCTGGAAGGTTCTGAGGGTCTGTGGATTTCCACCCGTGATTCTTTCCTTAGAGTTTCAGTTGGATTTGGGGTGGATGATTGAATAAGGCACAAAGATGCCAATTGTATTTTTTATTTCTCTGAATTAAACCAAGTTTCCTCGGCTATTTGTTTGGCACCAATGTTTGTTTGTTTTTTAATAATGGATATTTCGTCTTCTTATAAATAAAGTTAGCGTATTTCTTCATTCACGCAGAAAGACAACCCGGCGTTATAATGTTTTCACCACCAAAACCTCACTTTAATTTTTTATCTCAGATTGTATTCTGAATGGTCTTGTTTCGGTTTGTCCAAATGTTTTGGCAGCCAACTTTAACTAAGCAGTAGATTCTTGTGCAGTGCGCAGACATTAAAAGATTGCCGCGCTTATTGTTTTAATGAAAAACTCTCCCTTCAAATACAACTTCTTTCTCTTGCTATGAAATTTGCACATGACTCTTCTGGTTGTTTTTGACTCCTCTGTGGCCTTGGCTGGTCTTTGGTAAAGGAAGCTATTTTCCACTTCTGGATTACATCCCCAGTGGTTCTCGCTGGAACGTTCAGAAGTTCAGAAATAGCTCTGTAACCAATTAGTATCTTTTACATCAATGAGGTTGCGTAGGTCTTGAGAGTGTTATTAGCTTTTGTGAATCACGCCATTATACTCGTGCAATTTCATGTTAATATTTTTATAGACCATCATTTTGGACCAAACAAACCCTCGTTTGTTCAGTAGTTATTCCCCCGTGCCATTTCACTTCATCACACTTCTTTTATGGCCTCCTTTTTATATGTGGAATTCTTGGGGTTGCTGCAGACATCCGGCGTAAATTTCAGTGTAATGGACTCATTAAAAATATTGTATTTATTGAGAACAACAATTAGTTAAATACTTACTTTTCCCCTTTGCACGCACGTCGTCAACAAAAAAAAGCGTCCTTCATGTGCGTTCTGAGAGTATGTAGCAGTAAACTACTGCTAGACTACATCCTCCTGAGAAGAATCTGCACAAACGTAGACAATTACACACCATTTCTACTCGCAGGTAGCTAGCAGCTACAGTGTCGAGCTGTCATCGTCTGGTGTGTGTGGAAGAAATGCTGGCAATGAGTTGGTTTGGAGGCCAGAGCTCTCCCTGAAGCAAAAATGTTTGCTGACCCGCCGCTGACATCCTGCCACGCTGCTCTCCCTGGATCTGAGACGCGCTGACTGAGATTACACATCATTCCGCATTCGCTGTTTGTTTAAAATACATTACTGCTCAATGTGGGTTCGGGGTATTCGTGCACAAATAGTGATCTATCAAGCATACAGCCGGAGCCCTTCCTGGCTTAGATGTCTGCCATCATCCGATGGCGTGAGGCAGAAGGAGAAAAGATGGTTTGTTTGGATTCATCTGAAGCAACTAATGCTGTCAGATTATATGGAAATAAATGCTAGCTGCTGTGTATAGCATGTACAAACTGCCGTCTATAGCTGTGTGTAAAAGAAGATTTCAGTCACAACCAAAATAGTCCCTTTAAAATGCAAACATGCTGTTTAGGGTTTAATCTGACAATGTAAGCATCATATGTTTAAAAGGCAGCATTATTTAAAATCAACTTTTTTAAGCTTTACACCCTGTTATAATGTTATTAATCTCCCATGGCAGCCGTTCAGCTGTTCAAAACGTCTGGGTGGACTTAGCTCCTCCTCGGAGTTGCATTTTCCAAGCTTCTGAGCTGCTGCCTCATAGAGCAGCCCTCACACACTCAGCTCCTCCAGACTAGTGGCAGCAGCAATCATCAAACAGCCGGTGGAACTGAGCGTCTGCAAGCAAATTCTCAGTGAACGCTGGTCAAAACGTTGTTAAAGGGTTAATAGAGGAATGATGTGATGAATTCCTGAAGGCAGAGTTTCAGAAAGAGCAGGAGCTTTTAAAGAGACAGAGGCCAAATTTCAAGGCATTAAATATTGAAGTCAAATTGCTTTTAAGTCATATTCGATAAATACAGCATTTTTCTAACAACTGATGGCTTAATGCTATAAAATGGCACTATGTGTCTGGAAAGCACATAACACTGCCCCCTTAAAACAAAAGTAAGGGATAATGTTTCACCAGTGACTCTGATAGGAGCCTAAAATGGCTCCCCACTCCCACATTATTAACATATAGGCAGCTGTGACACTGCTGTGATTCAGCTGTCCGTCAGCAACCAGGCAATTAGATGGGAGGCCGTGAGATTCAGCTTGTTTGGAAAGACGCAACGCAAGCAGGAGATAGAGGTGAAAGCTTGGATAGATAGAGGAAGACATGGATAATGGAAAGGATATTGTCTGAGACAGTTGGGGCATACATAGTAAGCAGAGACAATATAGTCTCCTCATCCGACTGCTTTCGGATTCTTAAAGGGGTTGCTAATGAAAGACTGCTGCCTTCGGAACGCGGAGACACACGAGACAAGCTCTGTCACAGTGGATTCAAACAAGACTGTAATTCTGGTGGTGCCCTACATTCAGCTTTCCCACCACCTAAAACAATTCTCCAGTTTGAGCCTCCACCAACACCATGCCTGTCTTTGTTTTCACTCCTACTTAATTGGTCTCTAATAGATACAGTAAGGCAGCAGAAACAGTGAACCACAGAGGAAGCGTTTGCCAGTTGAAATCCTAAAACGTTAAAGAAGGATCTTAAAGTTGGTAGGATTTAAATTTCCTTTTTTCTTAAAATATAGGGGAATTACATATTAAGTGCTGCATTTCAAGAGGCAGATTTTTAATGTAACTGCAAACAATCAATACAATACTAGCTCGAGAATATGTCATTTAGTAAGCTACAATATGTCATCCGTTTTGCTGGCAGCAACAATCATTAATGTAAAGAAAATAAACCTCATTCCTATACTGATATATTCATATAATTGTCTGTAATGTACTTTTTTTGAGGTGTGTAAGTGAAGACTACGTAAAAACAGACTTAACAAAATAAGTAATATATAATAATATTTACAGATTAAGCAAGTCCAACATTTAGAGATTAAATTAGCCAAAATTTAGAGACAGATTGAAGGGACCAATCAAGCCAATAAAGTCCCCCAGCATCCCTAAAATTAGACTGTCTCTGCCTTTTATAGGGGTGCAGGAAGCAACACCCACAGCTCCCCACATTTGGTGTCACTGCTTGTGTAAATTGGACCTCCAAGTCATTATCTTTGTCCATAGACATTCATATATGGCAGCCTGCAGCTCCGGGACGCATAGGTCACTCATAGTACGAAGGTTTCAGGTTGGGTGTTTCTTTCAGATACTGCAATAATAATAATAGACAGATTGGTTGTCAACTTAGAATTAGGCTAAATACAGTCAATATATCACCATTTTCAAAATGGTTTTATACAGTTCTTTCCTTTAACATGCTACAGTGTTCTTTCCCAGGCAAGAGTCCTGAAATTAATCACAACTAAGTAAAAGCTGATATTCTGTTAATCAGGCTTTATGTGATTTTGTTATGTGTGGTGCAGTCAGGATTCGAACCTCAGTACTGGGAGATGTTTCAGTCAGAAAAAGCAACACACGTTTGTCTTTATGCTTTACTTGTTTTCTTAAACTAAATAAAACCTCTGGTGGCAAATAAGGGTGGACGATGTTCGAAGCTATTTTATCAAAATTATTTTAATTGGGAAAAAAATATATATATATAAATCATTGTCAAAGTTTCATCACAATTCGTCTACAGAAAAAACTACCGCAAGATAACATTGGTGTATTTAGGTCAAATTCTTTTCAGCACACATTTGTACTTCACAAGATTGTCAGAAGTAAAATAATACTAACATTTGGTCTCTACAATTTTCAGTTCTAGTTATATAAAAAAAAAATTTAATTCACAAAGCTTTCTCAATTACACGCACTATTTTTCTATATCTCATTGTATCTGCAAAATAGCAAATCTGAAGCAAATTGAAGTCTGCACCCTCACACACACACTTCACCTGGCAGTTAGACGGTTCTGTTTTCTTAAAAGCGAAGAGCACGATTTAACCCTTTAACTGGTCCATGAGGACCCCAGCGTCTTCAAGGACCCATTGACTTGCATTTAAGTGTTTTTGGGGTGACAGCTAAGGTTAACTGGCTTCAGAAATGTTGTCATTGGACGATCAGAGAGGAGAATGTTTAAGCCTGTTATTGTGAAGGGCTGAAAGGAAATTGTGTCCTTGTCCATCTGCTGCACTGACCCTTCAAAATACAGCGGAGCCCAAAGCATTCAAAACTAATGGACACCAAAACGGACTTTTTAAAAATTATTATTATTTTTTAAAGGTAATAAAGCAAGATTAAAATATGTAGCACTATATACAGAAGAAGCAATTTCTTTGATTTTATCTAAATTGTTAAAAAATGACATCAAATTGTATTGATGCCTTTCATGGAAGTCAATGAAAGAATTATAGGCATTAAAATAATCCTGCACATAATTTCTCAGCATCTTTTCTCACTGGGATTTTTAAAATTTATCTTTGCTGATAAACTCCAAGACTTTAAGGTTATTGTCCTCCCATTGCCCTTAACTGATCAGATTCAAGTTGGATCTCTGGTTATTCTGGTGCAAAACATTCACATTGCTTCTAGTCAGAAGAAACTGACTGCTTCAAACAAAAAGACTTGCATTACTATATTTATTTATTTATTTGTGATCCACTGGTCTCAGGATCTTGACTCTTTGTTTTCCTTTTTGGTTTTAGTTTTTAGGCTTGTTCAGTCTGTCACTCTCAGCCCTTCATGTCTGGCTTTCTCTTTTCTTTGTTTTATTCTGTCTTTATTTGTTATGATTCTTTAATCAGCATTTCTGTTAATTCTTCCTTTACCTCTGCTTCTCTGTTCTGGTTCTCACTCAGCTGCTCTGCATTCCCCTAATTAGTCCTCGTCTGATTCATGTCACTCAATCACTCCCCTCCCGCTCCCACCAGGTAAACCCATCAGGTTATTTACTTCGATTGTCTGATCTGTCCATGGCTGTTTTGTGTGTGTGTGTGTGTGTGTGTGTGGTCCTGCTGTTTTGTTTGTGCAGTCAGTTTCTCTGCAGTTCCTCTCATCTCCCTTCCTTTGTGTTTTATTAGTTATATTTCAGTAAGTGATCATCACCACCAACATGTGGCTGCCATTTACCTTTTTGTGTTGTTTTCAGTGAACTGTCCTGCAAAACATAAGCAGACCCTTGGGTTTAGGATGCAGCTTCCACGCGTCCCAAGTTCAAGAAAGAAACCAGACCATTCAGAATTTCCAGTCAGAGGTTAACTTTCTTGACACCTGGAGGCAGAGAGCAACTTTTAGTGATTTCCTTCCACATGGACTAAGAACAAAAACATTTATGCAATTATTCACCTGTGCAATTGCATAGTGTAAGATACAGGAAAATTATGTGTAGTTCTCATTATTAGTTGGTCCATGCAGCTGAGGAAAACTCTGATCACTAGCTGTGCCACTTCATTAAAAGGAATATAAGATGCAACAATTTGTGATGGAATTTTTCACTTGTTTGAAAACCATGGCTTTTTAAATGTTATCCTGTAGTGAAACCATAATATACTATATATTGTATGGTATTTTAGAGCACCGCCCATGAATACCTCTGATAAGTACATCTTCAATTTAATCAACCACAGAGTTATGTGGTTAATTATGTAAAATAAAATGCAGGATGAATGTATTACATTTATAATCTCATAAATTGACTTACTGTCAATGTTTTTTGAACTCAGATGTGCTTTAGCATCACAAAATCTTCCTTAAAAGTGTTTCCACATGATGCAAGCTAACCTCACTCTGCAGCGAGAACTTCTGTTTGTCTGCAACACAGGTTTCAATAGCGCATGTAGTCTGAACAGAGCAGCCAAGTCAGGTTTTTATTAGTGAAGGACAAAGCAAAGTCTTCAACAAAAATTACACAGGCTAAAGTGATAAATGCCACAAAACCCTGTAATGCGATTTTCTATCAATTTAATTATAACATGCTGCACACAGACTTGGGTGTCAGACAGTAAATGATCAGTTATTATAAAAAGCTTGTCATGCTACCAAGCAAAGAAAAAGCTGAATATTCAGTTTTTCGCATTTGTCTTTTTTTCATTGACCTGGTTTTTGTTGTTTGTTTTTTTTCTTGCATTTTCATGTCATATTCACATATTATATTTCAACACCTCTCAACCTCTGTTTAGATTGGGACGATAATCCTTTCGCAGCTGCTTTTAGACACGTCTGTTGAAATATGACCAGAGCCATTGTTAATATTTCAGTTTAATCATTTACTGACTGATACGACATGAAGGGAGTTTAGTGCATTTCCAACTCAAAACTGGGCTTGCACAGCTTATTAGGAGTCGAGCTGTAGCACTTTTTGAGTTCACTTCATTCAGCCGTTTTCACTTTTAAAATATATTTTTGTAAACCTTCTGGACTCGCTTTAACATGTTCATGCGACGAAACTGATTACTTTAAGTGAAGACGTGAAACACAGTCCTCTCAGTTTCACTCGCACATTAAACGGTCTCTGGCCGCCGCGTGAAATAAACGGTGGACACACTGCGACCACACGGCTGTAGCTACTTATCCAAATGAATGCTACACACAGACAGACTTTGCTGTGTGGAGAAACAAAAGCAAGCAATTTGAATAAAGCTAATTAATTGATTTCACTTTTCCCACGTAATTTATTTATTTTTTTGTTCTTCTACAACGCGTCGGTCTCGTTAGAACTTTTGCAAAGCCTACAGAAATCCTAAAGACAAAGCCAGTCAGGACAGCAGATGTGTGCTTTCCAACTGATCAGCTGTGACTCTTTAGGTTTCGTGTTTACCAGGTCTTGAGTGTTTTGGGTCTGGGGTTAAGTGGGAGACTTTAATCCATTTCTCAAGTTAAATGAACTCCTCTCTACTCGCATAACGTGCTCCGTTTCCCACACAACAAGCGGTGACCTTCATTATCTTGAAAGCTGTAATTAGGCAACTTAAAAGCATCATTAATCTGTTTGAGTCGGACGCTTGTCCTGGGAGCTCCGCTGCGACGTCAAACATAAAGAATATGCTAAAATAAAACCTGGAAACATTTTTTAATAATAAGTTTTTTGTCCTGTTCGACTTCTGATTCACAGAAAAAAAACGATATGCTTTACATTAAGCTTAGTAGTAGTGGTGTGATGCTGCTAGGTTACTCTTTCAGTAAACATTCAGAGTTTTAATTTATTTAATGGGCGTTTTTGCTTGTAGTTTTCCATAAAGATCAGGAGCCCGGAATGGCCGCTGAGAGGGCAATTGTGACCTCCAGGGATTTAAGGGTGAGCAGCAAAGGGCAGCACCCGTGACCTTGGCAAAGTCTCAACCACTTCTGCTTTCACCAGCAGAGGTTAATCGACTCACTACAGAGGAAAGTGCTTGGTGGAGAGGTGCAGCGTGGGCAGCTGTACTTAAATAACAAATGACCCCGGCAGATTATAAATTAGCTGTGTTCTAAATTATGGGTTTCGTAAACGCAGGGCAGGTCGGGAAATTGCTCACATCCACCTGTGTATAAATCATTCTGTGTTTCTGCTTAAAGCGTTGCACTGTAAAGTTAGCACATTAAAATAGCTTTTGCCCGTGTTGATGTCTGTATGACGGAGTCAGCTGAGCAGTGCTGTTCTGTTCTTGTGGCTCTGCAGCTAGAAGCGACACATAGGCAAGCCGGGGAGCGCTGCGCACGGCAGAGGGAACCGTAAGGTCAAAGGCACTTTTGGATCTCTGAAGTTTGTTTTCATGTCGTAATCAGAGACACCTTTGACTTATCCTGCAGTGAGAAGGCGAATGGCACCGCCAACATGCAGATGTGTTATTTCAGCAGGCTGAGGTTTGCTCTCCTTTCTGCACTTCTTCATCAGAGCCAAATCCATGATCCAAATACTAACAAATTAGCATTTCCTCCAGTAAAAGGTTATGAATAATCTTTTGATGCAAGACCTGGCAGCACACCAGAGTTGGCATGACACAAATACATATAATTATGCCTTTTGTTGCAGTTTCAGGATGAAAAATGGTTTATGGTTGAATTACTGTGAACGCTGACGTGAAATTGACCTTGGTTTCTAAACATGACTTTACGCCGCACGTTGGACTTTCTGTTTATGTTCAATGAGCCCCAAATGTCCCCACCGAGTGAAGTGCTACTTAAAACACTTCACTCTTAAAGTAACCTGGGTTCCTTTTTTTTTTTTTTCTACGTACAAATAACTTTGCTTTGTGAAAGAGCTGCTGGTGGTGTGTGGGTGGCAACGTCTCACACACACACACACACCAGCGTAAAATTGTTGGGGGGGATCAAATAAAGTGTCAGGAACACTGACATTTATGAACTAGACTGTTTAGCAGAGAGAAGACGTGCGATAAATACATTTTGCAACTCATCTCCAATAAACAAGTTTATTAACAAAAAGAATTCAACCTTCCAGATAAAATGCATAAATCAACAAACTCACTAAGCTACTAACACTTCACTGAACTAAGTAAAAGATGAAACCATAATGAATCTAATGAACTACTAACAAGTGAAACAGTATTAATATATAGAGCCCATAAAATGGTGCAATAATGTAGAACAAAGCATGAAAATAAACACTTAAGAATAAAGCATGAAATGACCCGTAGAGTGATATTTATTGAACTTGAGGCTTTACGGGTCAAGATGTTAAAGGTTTTACTACGAGTGATCAGAATGTGCTGCTTTATTTGATTTCCTTCTGTCCACAACAAATACAGTTTCCATGTTGTTCTGAACAGCTCACTCCTGGTTCTGCTCGGTCGCGTCAATATTTACCTTATTGTTCCCATTACAGCAGAGATTGTGTTTTTCCAAGGTTTCCATTAAGAAACGCGTCCTCAGTATGAGAACTGTCTTCCTTTGGAACTGACAGACAATAATTGAGTTTTCAGAAAAGGCATTTTCTCCCAATCCTTGTCTTTCATTGCGCACAACATCCTTAACAAATGTTGGAATTCATTGTTGGAGTAAAGTTTCTTTTCTTTATTTATTTATTCCCCCCCCCCTCCCTTCATTTTATGCTATTCGTAATGGAACAGAGAGAATCTCATTTTGTAGCAGCTGAACCTTGAAAGCTTTTGCTGGCTTGGCAATGCTGAAGGCTCTTCTTCCCTTTGATATTATAAATAAACTCCTCAGCCTTGTCAGTTTATTTGCTCTTTGAATGAGAAGTCAAGGGTGTGAATTTCTTGTTTTTAACAGAATTCGCTCAGGAAAAAAAAAGCTTAAAGATGTTCATATTAACAACTTTCTTACTTACTTGCCGTCTGGGGGAAAAAAAAAAAAAGTTTGCCATCTGGTGTTGAAACCATTTAAAACAAATAATGGCAAACAAATGATGGAATTTGGCAAAAATCAAAGATTATAAAGCTAGAAAAAGCAAAAAGACAATGTAACATGACACATTTGCTGCATGTCTTCTCCCTCTCCTCGCCTCCCTATTTCCTTTCCATTTACTGCTCATTCAAGGGCACTAAAGCATCAAGAAGAAATATCTTCCAATAAAATGCTGGGACTGTTACTTCTACACAGTGTTGTTTTCAGTGACTGCAATACACACACTTTTTTTTTTTTTTTTTTTTTTTTTTTGGCTGATGAAAATCTTCTGGGTAACCGATGCTCTGGATTCAGATAGAGATGTTGCGTTCACACACTGCACTTATGAACACTGAGGCGCTTAGTTGAGTTTCGGTTAGATCAAAAGACCACAAAGTGTGCCAGGACAGCATTCTCCACCCCATTTCAACACAACTAGCAACCCGAACCGTTGATACAGAGCAGAATGAAGCATGCTGTCATGTTCATCCCAAACTCTGATCTTTCCATCTGAATGTTTGCTCAGCATGAGGAGTTGCTTGTTTTTGTTTTTAAGCATATGCACTGACTGATGGCACCTTTTAAATTTTGTTGTCCTTGTGACAATGACAATAAAGATTTATCTCTCTAAAGTCGACGAAATAATGCAAGTGATTTTCTGCTGTCGCTGCGTTCTCGTCCAGGGGACTGAATGCCGCAAGTCAGTGACTCAATAAAATTTATTTGAATCTTATTAACTTTTCCACTGTCACCCTCAAAATGCTTACACGTTGTCTAATAGGTCCATGAGAACATTTTAGCTGTCATAAGGACAGTTAAGAGGTAAAACTATTGTGCATAATTAACTGAGCTTACTGTAGTGTGGGATAACGAGGATCAATTGGAATATGTCTGACTGAAATTATCATTATTACTATTATTATATTATTGTAAAGTGCAAACAATATTTGTTGTGAATTCATTTCAATACAAATAAACTGAAATGAATTGAACTGAATGTTGCAGCCCAGCAACCTTTTCCCTGTAGATCTGCTTCAAGGTCCTACAAGTTTCTTTTATGAATTCTACTTCACATTCTCGCTAGTTATGTTTCGTCTACACAAATGCTGCTTGCAAAGCGATTTTATTTTATTAATTTTTTTTATTGTCGTTTGTTTTCCAAACCATCCTCTGTACACCTGAGAGATGGTTGTGGGTGAAAATCCAAGTACATCAGTAGTTTTTAAAACACTGTGCAGCCCGTCTGGTTGCAGCCTCAGTCGCTTACGCCCGCCTCTAGATGCCTCAATGCATTAAGTTGCTCTCATGTGACTGGTTAATAGTGGTGACAAGCAATTGAGCACATGTACTTAATAAACTGTCTGGTCCATGTCCCTTTAGCTGAGCATGATATACTGTACAGTCTGCAATGGCGGGGCGGTAATGTTGCAGTAACATAAAACAGAAGATCCTAAAGAAATGTGAAACAATGTTGCCACAAACAGCTGAATATTTCGTGAAATTTACATGCTTAGACTGTCTGCCCTTGGTTAAAATGTAGTTTCATCCCTCCGTTGTTTTTGGACGAGTGATTAGACCAAACATGAAGAAACAAACACATGGGACTTTGGTTCTGCGCAAAGATTTCCCTGTGTCTGATGGAGAGATATAAGAAAGCCAACTCGAGAGGCGGAGGATGAACAGAGGTGTTTGTGAAGCATCTCTGAAGATGTTTTACAGTAATTGCTTTGCACTGACAGCAGTAAAACTGTGGCAAATTCTAAATTGCTTTGGAGATGTGGATGAAAGCAACTCATTCCGGATTATGTCTTATTTACACGTCTTAGAAAGAATCATCTTCCTGATTTCTGTGTTTTATGTTTGCATTTTATTGCAAATAAGAACGAGTCTTGGCAGCCTGGGGAGACGGCTTTCAGCTACCAGGATATTTTGGTAATTTTTATTGGATTCCCGGAATGCAGTGTTAACATTGCGCATTTAATTTTTTTTATCTTATTCATAACGGTCTTCTGATAATAAGGGTCAGTTGTTAATTAGGATTTTTCAAACTGTCAAAAAATATATATATTGTTGTTGTCACACAGGAGTATGGATAATGTCACAAGACCAGGATCATTTACAATAGATTCAAGCCACACCATTTTCTTTAAAAAGCTACTGAAAAACTTTAGTTGTCTGGGTCGGTGATGATGTTAGTGGGTTATTGACAGATAATGACTGGTGATCAAAAAATCTTTTATAACTGTACGAGTGAGCTTATGTTTCCAACGTTAGATTTCACCCGTGACTGTTGGTAAAACATTTTTTTTCACGTGGCTGATGGATCGAACGTCAGGTTTCGCAGAAGCTGGTCTCAGTCCACTAAGCACACAATACAATTCGAATACGAGTCAAACGCTTCTGAAACCATTTCTGTTACATTAATCACAGCAGTGTTCATCATCAGCACATAAAGTAGATATAGCCTCTAATCAGTCATTATTGTTGTGTATACAGAACATTGTGCAAGCCTCGTGAGTTTTATTAATTAAATATATATTTTACCAATATATATTTATATATATATATATAAAAGAGGAAACATGAACCGGAGTAGCTGTGGGTTGCTTTGTTTGTTCCTTCAATGGAGCCGCTTCATCCCCTCCGACTTTCATTTCTTAGCCTTGAGCAATAAACAGTAGCATAATGTTAATTTTCCTTATTAAGCATTTTCATGAAACAAAGAGAGAAAAGCTTGGCAAAGAGCTTAAATCTCCAACCTATATTTTTTATTGAATAGTCTTTAAATACTCGATTCTGTCACGATTTGGTGGTGAGGCAGACGCGGTGGACCCAGGTTGGAGTGAAAAAATTATGACTTTTATTGATGAAATGAGCACAATAATCCAAAAGTCCACAATGCAGGCAGCACAGATTGAGCGGAAGGTTAAGAGCTCAAAATCTGGTAGCAACTGGTACAACAAACAACTGACGGCAAAACAGATGTAAGATCAGACAGTCTAGACCAGGGGTCTCAAACTCCAGTCCTCGAGGGCCGCTGTCCTACAGTTTTTAGATGTGCCACAGGTACAAAACACTGGAATGAAATGGCTTAATTATCTCCTCCTTGTGTAGATCTGTTCTCCAGAGCCTTGCTAATGACCTAATTATTCTATTCAGGTGTGGTGCAGCAGAGGCGCATCTAAAAGTTGCAGGACTGTGGCCCTCGAGGACTGGAGTTTAAGACCCCTGGTCTAGACAAACTAGACGGCAAAACAGAATAGACGCAACAGATTCGACAAGAACCCAACAAGGAACACAGGTGGCATTAAATAGACAGAGGGTAATCAGGGAAGGAGACACAGCTGGGAACAATCAATGGGTAGAAAGGACGACACGGAGACTCAATTAACTGAAAACGACACAAAAACCTAACTTAACAGAGAAAAAACCAAAATCTTACAGGCTCTGCATTATGCAAGTTATTATTTCAGTTTGCTTTGGCTCTGATCCCTGTGTCAGCCAGTAGACACCTATAAGATATGAAAGATCATGACCTAAATAGCTGCTCTCTGCAGCCATAAGAGCACATTTTGCTGGTATCTTTTTTTGGTGTGATCTTCAGCAGCTGGAAGATCTTGAAGGATCTTCTAGGATGAGAGTCAGCTCCTCCAAGTCTGGAGTTATGGTTCCTCTGGAAACAGACCCCACTGATGGAACGATCCCTTCTGTTGCTGGAGAGAGTGATGTCTGGGTTTCCTATGTGTTCACCCTGCAACCTTGAACTAGAAGACGGATGGACAGATGGACTGATAAATCAGCCCCGATATTCCTTAATATTGGGAAGTTGGTGATAGACTAATACATACAAAGCAAATCTTATCTACCTCGGCAAAGGTCTAAAAATTAACCACTGTCCAGTTTTTCCTCTGCAATGAGAGAGCTTTGACTGACCGACCGGGTCATGCCTGCAAATGACCAGTTAACAGTTGTCACTCTACTGTGGTCAACTTAGCAACTTTATTGCTATACGCATCAACATTTTATACAAAAAAATCAATCAATCAATCAATAGCGACCAAAATCCTGACTGGCCAGATATTTACTAGGAGTATGCATCTAGTCAATATCCTTCCTTCTATTCTTTGCATTCTTTGGTGTTGTTTTTTTTGCCATTTCTTCAATTTGTGATTAGAGATGGATAGACATCTGAAAAATAAATACGTTTTTACAACACTATGAACACTATGTAAATGGTGACAATAAGGCTTCCACCAAATCATAGAAAATAACCAGACATAACCATTTATTGCTGCAGATGTTTTAAGTAATGCATACTAATATCTTTTCTATCTTTCCTCATTTTCTTCTTTCTTTCCTTCTTTCTTTCTTTGGAAAGCTTTGTTTTTGCATACATTTAAATGTTCTTCTAGCCGTTTGGGATTTGAGGGAGCTGAATAAAAACCAACAACTATCTTGAAACAGTAAGCACTTTTTTTTCCAGAAAAAAACATGTCTGACTTTTTTTTTTCTTATTAATTATTAAATTATGTAAAATAATTCTGGTGAAGCCAAACTTTAGTGGCAGCTTGTATGTCTGCTAATATAATGTTGTTGTATTTTTTTGTTTTTGGGGTTTTTTGCGGTGAAACACTGGATTGTTTCTGCTCTACTTAAATAAATTCACTTGGTTGTTCTGGCACTTTTCAGCAATGATCTGTTATGATGAGTAGCCATGCCAACAGGAGACTTATTTACACGCTGTTAGAGCTTCCTAAAGCCAAACTAAGCCCAGAATAAGACCTTAAATTCCCGACAACACTGGAAAGGAGAGAGTTTGTCTGCCTCTGTGCACTTAACAGTAAGCTAGCAGCTGCAAGTTTTTGTCGACATTATCAATGGGAAGCGGTGCGTATGTGTTGTTTTGGTGTTGTTCTGTGGGACAGCATTAGCTCTGCAGAAGCCACAGCGAAAACAACGTATTCGTGTATTTTAACATTTTATTGCTTATTTTTTTAATGCATTATGTATTTTCTCTTCAGACAAAAAATACCAACTCTTTATTTCTTGACTCTTTTATATGCTTTCTGTGTGTACGTGACAGCTTGAAGCTACACTCCACCAAGGAGAAATACTGACGTACAGAATGACATTTTGCTGATTTATTGATTTTGTGCCGCCTGACCTGAATCTTTAATCCTGGTTTATCTAAATTTAGCCATCAATAAAATAATTGTGATAAGAGTAGTTTCAAAATCCTTTTTTTTTTATTTGCTAAGTGTCCTTTAATTAGATTTTCCATACTAAGGAAATGATTTATTTTCATTAGAAATCCTGTCTGGTCAATGAAATTCACAATTTGTGAATGATTACAATCGATGTGGCTACTTGTAGGCATATCAAAAAGCACAATCATACTGCCTCAGCAGTGAGGGAGTATGATTCATTTAGCCATAATCCACTAAATGAAAGATTCAAAAGCTGTGAATGTGAATGTTCCACACAACCTTTAGTGAAATAAATACAATTCTTCAGATGTTTTTTTTCCTACCTTTTTCTGTAAATGCCCATATTCTGCCCAATTAAGTGATGAACTGATTTTGCAGATTTTTAATTAATATTTCATATTAGTAGAGATGTGGTAGTAGAGATGCCACAGCATATGGTACTTTTTAGAAGATTTTCCCATATATTCTATGGAAAAATGATGGATTCAAGCATGTTTGACCTTATTATATTTAACAACTATTTGTAGTTACAGTGAAACCCAAAGTTATTCATACCACTGGAATATTTAAACTTAGAATATGTCAATTCATTCAAGAAGTTTATTTTCTAACAGGAAAAATCTCTTAAAACAGTTAAGACATTTTAAATGTGTACCAATTTTTTAAAAATTATACATTATAATTATACCGTATACATCTTATATTGTAAGATGTAAAACAATATATATATATATATTACATCTTACGACCTTTTCAAAAATCAGTGGAAAAACTGTTTATTTGAATTTCCTCTATCAGATCTTTCCTATTTGCTCTGTAACTTTTTGCATGGATATCGTAATTCTTGGTGCAGGGAGATGAAGCTGCAGTTTTTCATCTGTGCTGTTCTCATATTTTCACTTTTACAAAAACATTATGTTTAATAAAGTGTCTTTGTCTGCTACATTTAGTATTAGAAAATATGAACAACAACAACAAAACAACACAATACAATATCGCCCGTCTCATTCCAGATGACTGTAAAAAGTGAGATGTCAAATATCTGCGCCATTTCCCTGCGACACAGAATTAGGACAACCGAGCCCCGGTGTTCACCTGTCATCTTTATGAAAACATAAAATAAAATTTTGTAATAAAAAACCCCCAACATTTTAAATATAGCCTTTATCTTAAGTGAATGTTGAATTTCATTATCTCTTTTCAACTTAATTGGAATTTTGAGGAACTTTTAATGAGTGTTCCACAACACAATTAGGGCGACTCCTTTAACTTCTGTGACAGGGGTATGTGGATTTTACAAAACCTAACTCAGAAATAATCATTGCAGATCTTTGTTTTTTAATTTCGTCACATAATTAACAGCTCTGAAATGTTGACAAGTTAAACAGAAAACCACTCAGTGTTTTCACGAGAGGCTCAGATGCTTGGCCTTTCCTTTTATCACCCAACTTGCCACAAATCTCCCATCGGCTGTTTTACAAGGATGAGGTCTGAACTTCACTCCTAGAATTTATGAACTTGAGCGTCTACTGTTTTCTTTCAGAGCCATCCTGTAGCACTTTTACTCCTAGCATTTGCCTTAAAAATTATACAAAGTCTTCTTAATAACTACAAGATCCCTAGGCCCTTTGGCCAAAAACTAAGTCAAAATAACAAACCCCTTCCTGCTTCTGCTTGGTTTATGGTGGTGATATGCAATATCGGAAGAGTATTAAGCTTCCCACCTTCAAGGTACAGCAAATCAGGCATAACTTAAAGCTCTAGTTGGAAGGAGATAAAAACGAAGAGGCAGCATCATCCTACTCTGAGCAATGACTGAAATATATAGTTTACACATCTGGGGAACTCCCTGAAGGAATATTTATAAAAGCTTATTATACACTTTCAAGCTCTGACAAAGTAATATTTTTAAATTGATGTCCTTTTTCAGAAAACAATGATATTTAAGGGCTTTCAGAATTTTTTTTTTGACAGTCTGGACGAGACACCAATGTAACTGATTAAAATTTTCCTTACTTTTTATCAGTCCTTTATAACTTGTTGTTTATTTTTTTATTTTAACGCTCTTATTCATCCTTTGTGTTTAGTTATTCTTTATTGAAGACCATTTTCTGATTTGCCAGCTCCTCCGTTAGTATTTATTCACTTTAGCTCATATAACCCAACATGTTCGGATCGTCACCTTTTTGTAAGATTTGATTTCCTTTTACTAAAGACTTCAACCTTACTTTGCCTCAACTTAGCTCACTTCTGGGTGAAGCTACACCGTCACTAATTATGACAACTTCCTTGAGAAGTAGCAAATGGACATTGACGCCCATCAACCCCCAACTGCATTATTGTCTTTTTTATTCCATCCATTTCTCACTGAGGTTGTGGGGTATACCTGCTTTAGCTATGTGTAGCTCCACATGATCTGATGCTTCAGCTGCTTTGTCGTTTACAGCATTAAAAGAATGAACTAACCTTTGCTGAAACTGCAGTTTATTTCATCTTCTTTCAAAAACTTTCGGGGGTTTGTCATCAAAATGAAGGGCCCGACACACAGGAAACAACGCTCTGTGACAAATAGTTTGCCCTCTTCGAGTCAAGTGACCAGCGACATTCGCGCATGTAAAACTTTGAGCTCGAACACGTAGACGTGCACACGCGAGATTGAGGCGAGACTGAAGGAAGTTGAAAAATGTTAAACTTTTGTTGCAGATGTTACTATCATGCTTCGTGTGTCAAGCCCAGTAGGTGTTTGATATGAATATAACAGAGTCAATATGGTCTCATTGCGTCATTAGCTAGCTTTTCTTCACAGACAACACTGGGGCAGTAGAGCGTCTGAAGATCCAGCCCAGAAAAAAAATCATTTTAAATAATAGTGGTCATACTTACTTATTTAAAAAAGAAAAACTTGTCACACACCATAGCTTAAGGTGCAAAAGAATCTATTTTGCCAAAACAGAATGGACATTATTTTTTGTTTTTAGGTGTACAAAACTGGTAGAAATATGTAAATATAAATATAAACAACTGTAACTGAGGAATAATTACTACTATAAAATTGTTGACACCATGAGTTATTTTTCTTCCACTTCATAATTACGTTGTGATGGTTTCGTAAATAAGCTCCCAATGAAATGCATTAAAGTTTATTGCTGCAACGTGATAAACTGTGAAAAGGATCCAGCAGCCGATATTCTCATTACAAGACACACATTTTTAAATATTTGTGTAAATTTTATTTACTTGCTCAGTCCTGTTACTTTGCAACATGTGCATAAACGTTCTGAAAAGACAGAGTGACTGACGCTTCCACCAGACGGGTAAAATGTCAAACCGAAACCTAATTGCTTGGCAGAAATTGCAGCATAGATGGAGTGAGATCTTCTCTCCGCTGGAGTTAGTTTTGATACATTCCCAGTGTACAAGTTGTACCGCCTGCGCAGCAAGCTGGAGCCCAATATGGAAATTCCGCAGAAACTGTCTTGCTCTCATTACTTGTGATGAAATGTCAAATTCATAGTCCAAATATTGGATATATGCCTGGGATGTGAGTAGAGGCATTTCTTTAGCTACAAACTATTTAAAAAAATATATAAACTGACCTGATTTTTAGGCCAGCAAACAACAACAGCAGTATTTCCATGCTCTGTCTGGCGAATATTTCATGGTGACAGGTGGATTCGGTGCGAGTGTGTGAATAGGATTTATTGGGTTTCGGACCAGCAGATGATCCCGCCTGCAGGACGCTTGGTGATTACTGTCCACTAATTCTTCATGGTGAGCTGGGTAGAAAAATGACAGAGAAAACTGTGTAGAATGGCTAATCAATACTGTATTTATGCCCAGTGACGAGACGGCATTGCTCACTTGCCAACACAACAGGCCTTCCGTCAATAGGTCTCAGTGGATCTCCAAGGGAAGATAATGACCATTTCTTTATTTAGAGCAACCAAAACAGAGGGGTCGATTGTTATGGTGGGAAAGTGAATGCCTTGAAAATCGCTTTTAAATGATTGTTCCCTCCGAGTCATTCAATGAAGGACCGCTCCCTTTTCTGCTTCTTGATCACAACAGACCTTGTTCCTTAACCTCCCATATATCCTCTCACATCTGGTCAGCTATTAATTTCTTTTGTTGTCCATGATAAAGAGAGCGCTACCAATGGGCATTTTGAATTGTACTTCAGATTTAGCAAAGAACATTTAGTGCTGGCAATCATTTGCATCAGAACGCAACGAAAAAAACAATATGTGTTTGATTCTTGATTTCCTTGTACACATTGATTACTATCTGCTTTTGCCATCAATCTTCTACAGTCCATGCCCCAACTATTGGCGCCGGCTTACGTCCGCCTTACCTGACTTAGATGATTTCAGGTCAAACGTTTAAAAAGATGAAGGTTACAGTGAACATGATGAAAAACATTGACTGTAGATGAAATGATTCTGCCAGGGAACATGTGGACTTCCTCTCCTGTAGTAAAACATACAGAGGATTCCATTCTTTGAAAGGCATTTTACAGCGAAATCTAGTGTTATCTTGTGCTAAGTGAACTGCATTTATGGTAGTTATTCAAAGCAGACATTTCATACTAAAGAATGGTGGCAAGGAGAAGATGGACAATGTTAAACTGTCACATCAATGAAGAATGATTTATCTCTGAAAAAGCTATAGTTACTCAACTGGCATTCTTCTGTGTAAATAAAAACTAAACAGACTTACCTTAACAGCGGCAGTTCATAATTGCCTTCACAAGACGAATTATAACACAAACGGACCAACTTTATGTTGAATTAAACCAATTCTATCCAAGCTCATATTAAAACAACCTCATTCATTTCAGTCCTGTTAAATGCAGTCCTGAATTTCCCCATTTTGGGACAGTAAAAGATGTTTCTGTTTTATTCTGGTCCATAGTCATCTACAAATACCGTAGACTAAAACTTAACTCAGAAATTTCAACATGCAATTATAATGCTTTATTCTTACTACATGACCTCTATGTACCTGGTGGTGTGATGGTCTGGGATGGAGGCGCTATGTTCAACACTCTGCTGGTGTCTCTGTTATGTGGGATTTTCATATTCAGCCTGTGTATGCACATGTATGAAGGCGTGTGTTTCTGTGTGTAACTGTCTGTCCTCTATCCTCCTTTGTGTTGACCCTGTGATGGTCTGGCAACCTGTCAGGAGTGCACACTGCTTCCTGCCAGCTGTGACCATGAACCAGATTAACTTTGAACAGAAAGTGGATGGATGGATGGATGGATGGATGGATGGATGGATGGATGGATGGATGGATGGATGGATGGATGGATGGATGGATGGATGGATGGATGGGCCCCTCCTCATAGCAGCAAGTTCACAAATGTGTTAATTAGTCATGTGCGGGATATACGGTGCACAGTAGAAATGATCAAAATTTGGCCTGTGATATAAATCTCTAGTCCACCTGCTAACCACAGTACTGCTTGTAGAGGATGTAATCAAAACAGAGCAATCTGGCATCAAAACAGAGCAAGCGGGAATTAGACTGGCTGAGAGCGAGAGGGAAGAGAGATCGTTAAAAACGTCAGTTATCCGGACCTGGTTTGGGTTTAAGCTGGTTCTGTCAGCGTTAACGCATGCGATTCATCTGAAAAGTTTCACGTGTTAATATTACATAATGCAGATTAATCTCATTACCTATTTTTGACCTAAAATCCTCTCTCCCTCTGTGGTTTAACCCAGCAGCAAATTTTGCTTTAAAAACCAAGCTGGCATGGGGCCACCTTTTTCCAATGACGAATTATCCTTCCACCAAAGCACAACCAGTTTATAGTCAACATTTCTAAATTCAGCTTGAAGCAAAAATGACTTCTTTTCAACTGCCATCAATATAAAACCTAGAAAACTGAGATGTTTGGCTTGAGACAATACACTATTTCTTTATAATTTTTAGGACAAAGTAGCTCATCATAGAGGGCCTATATCACAAAACTACAAAATTTCTTGGATGAAAAAATAAAGGAACTGATGTGTTGACTCTACTTGAGAAAATCCCGGAGCTGCTGGCTAATTAGCAAACACTGTGATGAATTAGGAAGAATTAACTGCCAGCGAGAGGCTTCTGCGTAAATGAGCAGAGGATGCAGAATGTGCTGAATGAGCACGGGGACTACAGTTTTGTTTGAACTTAGACAGTGTGCAGAAGACCTCCTTGGTAAATACACTGGGCTAATTAGATGTGGAGGTGAACAAATGTTTGCTGAAGTTAACTTCCAGAGAGTAAATACAATTCATAATGGTTAAATGTGCCTCCACCTGAGACCAAGCACGGCTTAACACACTTAAATCAGTCTTGTGATTGTGACCGGTGATATCAGGGGCGGTAAAGCGTTCAAGAACAAAGGTGCTTCTTTCTCTGGTACACAATAATTTATGGATGAGTAGGAGTTCATACCATATGTTAAACTCACATACACCTATCTTCAACAGGACAAAATAAGAATACATCCATCAATCTTTCTAACATAACCCCCCTGCCTGCTATTAAAAATAACTGAAGCGTTCTCACTGTGGTTAAGTCACATCTAGTGGAAAAAAAATGGCCTCAGTTCGCCGCCTTCATATGGTTAAACAACCAGTAACAAAAATTGGGACGAACATAAAGCAGTACTAAAACTGCAAAACGGCACGCAACAAAAGTAGTTTCAATATTTCACCTCCTCCACACCATAACGTTGCCAGGCACATTCCCATAGGGAATGGTGGCTTAGCTCGGTCCAACTGTTTAGTCTGCACAATTAGTTGCTTCAGCGTGCGTATATTAAAACACTCCAGCATGGGGTGGGTTTGAATCTGCTGGGTAATGAGCATGTCCAGCTATTGAACTAGGAAACTCATCTGTTTGTAGGCTGCGCCTATGGATCTTTACATTTATATTGAAAGCTACAGCATATAACTTTTAATAAAAAAAAATATGTTTTTAAATCTTTATTAAAACTGTCACCTTAAACTATAACTTAATTTGTGTTTCTGTTTTTATTATTTATTTATTGCTTATTTGTTTAGATTTTGCCTTTTTAGTTTATTCCTTGACTCGGTTCACGAGTTCTCGCCATTTTTGCTTTGGACTTGTTTTTTTAGTTCAGCGTTCCTTTTTGTTTACTGTTTATTTCAGTTTTAGGTTTTCCCTTACGTTGTTTTTCACCTTCCCCTCAGCCTGCTATTTGCCCCTGCCTGCTTGCTTCCCCAGCTGCGTCCTCTCACCTGTGATTAGCTCTTCTGGTCCCTTTGTCACTTCCACCTGTCCTTCAGTATTTACGCTCCTCTTTGTCTTTCACCCACTGCTGGATCCTTCTGATACATACACTTAACCTAGAAATGGCACAACTGGGTCAGTAGATAGTAAAAGTATTCAAGTAGAAGTAAAATGATCTACTAACCACCTCTGCTAATCTAGCAAAACCCACTGGGCTGTGACTCTATAGTTCAATTGAGGTTTTATATCATTCTCAGATTCCCTTTCTGACTTCAAAGTGTAAATACAACACAGCTTCCGGCTGCTGATTTATTGCTGCAAACCTCGGCTTGCAAAGGTTCTCAATGTTCTGCTCTCCACTATTTTACATCTGTACACAATTATGTTTGCATTAAATAGCAAATAGGTAGCAAAATAATAAAATAAACGAACTAAATGTATGCATTCTGGCAAAACAGGTCAACGCATCGTAGAACAGAGTTTAATATTTAGCTTGAGGAAAATATCCATTCAGATGTGCACAAAAAAGGTGTTGCAACTTAACATAACTCATTGGAAATCCTATGCACCTTCACCTTGCAGTACAATAGAAATCCAGGCAAGCAGCTGGAGTCATTATTCATGATTACATTAATTCATTTACAAGGTGGTACAGCAGTTCATGTTCACTTAATATGCATGTTTTCCTTAGTCTGCTTCTAGCATATTCTTTTGCTCAAATCTAACAACAGAGTTGCATTTCTGCTGTTTTGTTCTTTCTATTGTGAGCATCAATGTCAATAAACAATGAGTTATGCAATCTAGTTCCTGCTAACGCCCACTACTGCTGCTGCAGCCTCACATTTCTCTTGCTCAAGTAGCACTTCAGATTATGTACTGCACCATCTGTGCGTTATGTTTCACGACACGTCTGTGACGTCGCTTCGCAAGGAATGGGTGAGTTGCACTACAAACGGTGTCACATTCTATGATGCTTTTTGTCGTAACGGGATCGTTAGTTTTAATCCACGTCACTCCGAAACATGCGACTAATAAGCTAATAAGTTAGTTAGGATGAAGGATGCAACAGACAGCAATCTAATCCATGGCTGGGAGCAGCAATGTTTTCCTTCTTGTATTAACTCTGCATTTAAGATGCCAAACTTCATGGTACAAGGAAGCTAAATCACTTACTATCCCCACTGATCAAATCAGATGATGGAATTACAAGTGTAACACTACAATAACTTAGAAAAAGTGAAAAAGAATATGTTTAACCAACTCCAGTACTTGGCATAATTAATTCCAGCAGGAGGTTTGGTGTGTGTTTCCACCACATTAGTGAGAGACCAAGTGCTCTGATGTGATAAAGTAGCACTCTGAGGGAGGCTGCCTGATTCTTCTGTTGGTCTGCTCTTGACTTATTGACATTTTAAATTCTTTGCAAGCTGGATAGAGTTGGCCTGCAGGTCAGCTTTGGCTCGTAGATAGCCACTGGTCTGCAGGAACATCTTTTTAACCAATCGTTAAGGAGAATGAGAGTGACCAGGCTTAGACCTGTAAAGTCGTGTTTCAATGCTAAGTATTTTCACAAAACAAAATGAATGAATATATTTGTGGAAATGTTAAGGCATCTGTGTTGCTCACAGTCGCTGGGATATGAAGGGCTGTGACCGTTATACGGCAAAGATCTTCTTATATGATTTCTCCAGAGCTAAATCAGCTAAAACGATGCAAGAAACCTTGAGTACTGAGGCCAAAGCGTGAACTCCAACTGTTTTATTGCTAACCCCTATTGAGAATGACAGAATACAGCCAGTAGATAAAAACAGTATAAATAGTCTGGTTGAAATTATGGATTTCTAACATAAAAGAGATTCTACTACTCTTATGTAGTTGTAAAGTAGCGTTAGTGTTATTAGGCAGTTTTGTTGTATTTGTAGGACACATTTTCTTGGTTAATACAAAATGAATTAAGACTTCCATCCTGAGGCAATGAAGACATGATGCAACAACTGCACCCTTTTATTTGCTTGAAAATATTTAAATGGGGATAAAAAATAAAGTTGTTTTTTTTTCTATTTCATTCCAATTTTTATTATCCTAAAGATATTTATAAAGTGACAGCTGAACAATTATGTTATTTTGTGAATTTAAGAAAAGAACAAATAAGATGAGAGGTGAAAACCTGGATGGTGAGTTTCCGATCTGTCTTATTTAAAGCAGTAACAGAGTGTCACCATTTATTTCCAAATCCAAACTTGTTTCTATTCAAAATGAGCAAATGACTGAATTAACACTGAAGGGAAACGCAAACAGTGGCTCGTATTCTGTTCGGATGAATTTACAGGTAAATTATAAAAACCTTTCCCTGTCTGGGTAAGAATGCAAACGTTTTCTAATAGTAACAAGTCTGTAAGGAGTAAAAAGGATGGGAATTAAAAAAAAAAAAAATAATCTTTGCTTTACTTTTAACAGGGCATTGCCTATCAAAAGAGGAAACACTGCCCAGCAAACAGCAAATGAAGTCGTATAAATCTGGTTGAACATTACTGTGGAACTGGATGCTTCTCGTCGGATGCTAACTCCAGTGTGGCGTTTCCCAACTGAGTGAAAAAGATGTTGGGTTTGTTTGTAGGTGTACATTTTATATGAATTCATAGAAGTTACACAGCCTATAAAAAGTATTTACCCCCTTGGATATTTCCCCTTTTGTATTATATTTACAAATTAATCATGATCATGCAAATTTGATCTTTGAGGTCCAGATCGTCTGGCCCTCTGTTGAATTAGGTCAGTCACTTTAAAGAAGGGAGTGAGAGGATATATATGCACTTATTTTTTGCTACATAAAATGTTATAGTCTTTCTTTTTCCGTTTTGAAATCAGCTGCCACTTTGACACTAAAGGGTTTTATACATTTTTTGTACAAAATTTTGTTTGAGCTTGATGAATATCTTCAAGCAATAAAAAGGTTGAAACTTCCAAGAAGTACTTTTCCTAGGCACTGTGATAGAAAGCTGGCAAATCTGCTGCTCTTTGTGGTGTCAGATGCAGACATATACTTCTGTGGAGGGCAGGAGTTTGGATTATGAAACTGATAGTAACAAAAATATATCTGAATACATTAATAATTCAATTGTGATTGACAATAGGTTTCATCTATCAGTCCATGCTTTATGGCTATCCAGTGTCAAGTATTTAATCATAAGACTTTTAACCCAGCTCGACTCAATTCAAAATTCCTCTAATTTTAGATTTTGTTGGGGGCTAACCTTTATCAGCCCGTGAGGTGAGACCTTTTCCCTTACAGTGTTTTTGTAATACATGGACATGTTTGAACAGGAAGAAGAAGAGCAAGTAATTAGATATTAAAAAAATTTTAACTTCAGTAAAACAACATTTTTATCCAAAACCTTTCGAAGCACGCAAGGACGTTCCTTCTTGGTTGAAATACTGAATGACCTCACATTCAGGCAGAGTTAGTGTTGAAGTGCTGCTGGCTGACATCTACAATGACCTTTAACAAGGCAGCATGAGTCTTGGTGCTCTCATAGCAGCTCATTTGTTCTGCGTATAGTTTTTGAACAGGACGAGTGTGTGTATCAGTGAAGTTTTTTAATAAGTGGAATCACTCTCTGAGAGAGATATCAGACCGTGTAGGAGTCAGAACTATTACTCACGCGGTAAAAGGCCACACCAGCTGTCCTGCTGAGTCAGTATGTGAGACTCTTTGATTATGGTTCCACCCACAAACTGTGATTCAAATAACCTCAGCTGCCCACAGTTAGTGTCTATATTCATGGGCTCCATGGGCTACGGGGGGGTGAAGGTCTGATAGTGAGCAAACCACATGTTAATGTGCCATGTGAGGTTAACGAAAATCATATATTAACACAACAGTTAATATATGAAACAGCTAATTTAAAAGTGGTGCGATTTGAAAACAGCTCGGTAAATTTGCGGAACAGCAGAGGTTGTGTAAATGATTAATTTTTAAGGTCATGGCCAGTCTTGAGAGGGCATGACTGATGACATCGCAAGTACAGTAGTGGTTTTACACACAGTCTGAAAGTCGAAAGCCAAACTAAGAATCTCCCCCACCTCTGATTCATGCCCTTCACTTACTATTAAAACTGTTCATTGCTCACTTCAACTGTTTTAGAAACACTTGCTCCACTTGCTCGCTCATTCCCACTAGTGCTGCTTTACATCATCCAAGTTATTGCCTCTATTTTCTGAAACTGGGATATATTCACTAAAAAGGATGCTTTCTTAGAGGCAAAAGGAAAGTCTAAGGAAGCAACTCTAAGGTCCATTAAATTAACTTTTGAAGCAACTAGAATTGTACCACTTATGGTGTTAGCATGTTGAAGTAGCACTGTTGTGTTACGTCTGATTTGATCTTTTTTGCAAAAACATACATTATTTTGGTTGAGGAGTTACACATTTGGACAATTATTCCCTCTGATTTTGGATGCTGCACAGCAAAAAGGATTTTTGCTCCAACTTTTTAAACTTCGGATCGTTGTCATAACGCATACAAAGCATTGATTTTAAAACTAGTAGCAGCTGATTAGCATCTCGGTAGCTCAAACAATGTCCCAAATCCTCTGGGACATTGTTTGTTTATTAGTTGGGGCGTATGTATACGTTTGAGCCGCCATGTTTCATTTGGACTCTATGTGGGTCAGAGAAGATATCAGTTAATCCAAACATCCATTCATGCTTTTAAAGTATACTGCATTTGTATTTTGTTTTTTTCTTTTTCTGTGAGCATCGCCCCTTAAGAAAAGGTAATGGTCAAATGAAAAACGAAATTGACTGACCTAGTTTGTGATCATGCTCTGCTGTTATTTAGAACATAAAGTTATGTTCACATAGGCCTACAGGTCTACCCTCTTACTGAGATGATCCTTGATTTAAAAAAGTGTGGGCGTGTTTGTGTGGTGGTGGGAGCAAACTCATTTACTTGAAATCTAACAGGGCAGAAAGGCAAATATCAAGTATTAAAACAAGATCAGATTTAATTGAACTGGTGAGATCAATAAATTTAATATTTAGGATGACATTGTCTTGAATTGTTTTGCATGCTTACTGGCCCATACTTCCACTAAAATCTCTAGCAACTGGGTCAAAGCTTTACCTTTCACTGACAATGACACACATTTTTTTCTTGGGTTGAGTTGTGTGGATAAAGAGTGTTGAGCAAATGTTCTGTAACTAACTGCTTTAAAAAGAAAAGTAACTTTGCCGACTGCAAGGGTAGATGGAACGGTACAGTGCTTGCACTTATGTTGTTATTCTCGTCTTACTGTCCATCCAGAGGACTTGCAAAGAGTCACACCGAGACTCTGAGTTGGTAACTTAGAGTTCAGTGTAATGGTTAAGTATATTTTTCTCTAAACTGCCTCTTAATGAATAAATTAGCAAAGTAGATTAAAAGTTTTACTAGGTGTTTTGTTCAAGAGGAGTTAAACCCTCGAAAATGTCATGTGCAATTTCTGCTCGATGTTTGTATTCTTAATCACATGAAACTATTTCAGAGATTTTATAACTGGGTTCGACAAACCCTTATATAAAAATGTTAATTAAAAAAAAGTTTATAAAAATGCATGTTATGCCAGATTGATTAAGAAGTTATTTTGTCAATGCAGACCTCCAAAGTCTGTGTGTTGTCACTTGAGAATGGGACTTCAAAAATAATTTAACACAAGAAGCAACATTTTAGCAAAAATAAATAAATAAATCTGCTGTTCAGGTTGTGACATAAAGCTCTCGATTTTAGCAATGTTCGGTTATATCTGATTCCGATCCGGATAACGTTTAATTTTCCTCAAAGGCAACTACAAAAGAAACTGCTCATTAAATACTGTCTGATTTTCACATGCACATTTTCTTATTCTTGTGAAAATAAAATCTGATTTCTATCAGACCTCCCTACAAAGTATACCTCAAAATCAAACATTATGC
The DNA here is from genome assembly GCF_002775205.1 of Xiphophorus maculatus. Lineage (NCBI taxonomy): Eukaryota > Metazoa > Chordata > Actinopteri > Cyprinodontiformes > Poeciliidae > Xiphophorus > Xiphophorus maculatus. The sequence continues at coordinate 15,874,767 of NC_036453.1, read as the reverse complement.
AGCTCATACTACACCAAAAACCTAATTTACAGTTTTGCCGGTGAAAGCGCCGGTCCACTCTGCACCTTTGTGTGGCACAATAGACGAAACAAGGATGACCTCTTTCAGTCTTTTTGTTATTTCTGTCCAGCAGTATGAGTTAATGAAGAATGATACATATTCTGTAGCTATTACCAAATTCTAATGGTACTGAAGGTAAAGAGAAGTAAAATGTTTTGTTTAGAAATCTGGTGATTAATATGCCATTTATTTTAGTCTGCTGTCTCACTGATATAAAGCGGGTAAAATGAGTCCACAGCCAGTTCACTGTTCACACATGAATAAGAAGGACTGAAAAAACCCTCCTTTCCTCTAAACCCTTACTTTCAGCTCAACATACATGTAGCTCGCTAAGCTGTTAATTAGGCTTATTATCCAGGCCTCTGCTGAGTGAGCTTACAGGCAGAACCAGCTCTTCTCTGAGGCACACTGACAGTTTCAACATACAGCAAGGTCAAACAATCCTCTCACAATATATCAATGTGTTGACACGGACTCCACCAAGTAGGTAAGCTGACAAAGTGGTGAAGAGTGGAGCGCAGTAGAGGGTGATGATGAGGGTGATGTTGGAACCAGCATCCCCATTCAGCTGAACTTGAAGGAGGAATGATGGAAAGAGGAAAAGAAGAAGAAGAAGAATGATACAGGAGTAATGGGTGATTTACTGATTGAATCTTGCAACTCATGTGAGCTTTAGGATAATTGTGTAATGCTTGTACACTAAAATTGTATTTTAGAATATTTTACAACTGCCACTAGTCTCATTTTGATGCCTTAAAAACCCCTAAGATGACACATTTTGAATAATTTGAACTTTCTGTAAGGGCGTAAAATCTTTTGAGCTTTATGTCAAGTTATGATGGTATTCGATTTGATTTGATTCGATTTGATTATTTCATGCATGTTTGAGAAATCCTCAAACCCACGCAGCTCCACCAGACTAGTGGCAGCAGCAATTAGCAAACACGTGGAGGAACTGCTGAGCTCATCATACAAACTATTTCTCAGTCCAATTCTCCTAAGAACATTTGTAAATGGCTTAGTGGTGGAGCATTGTTGTGATGACGTGTTGGAAAAGTGTCAGCAAGAGCAGCAACCATTAAAGAGACAGAGACCAATTTCACAGTGTCAAATTCCAATTTAAAGTTATGTTTGGTATGTAGAGCATACTGAAGGTAACATAGCCGATCCTGGAAACACAGAATACCATCTTTTTACTTAAAAGAACAATTTTGCTGTTCATAAATGTAACTTTTGACATTTGGTTGTAAGGATATTATGATAATGATTTCTGTCCCTATTAGCTGAATAACAAAGCTAATTAAAGTAATTGTAAACAAATTTAATAAGTAATATAGTCATTAACCAAGTGCATCTTGTACACATAATACTCAAATAGCTGATTCTTCCTGATAATGTGGTTCCAGGTTTTCATTTCTCCACCCTAAAGAACTGTGTTTCTATTCATGGACTTGGTGCAGGGAGGATGGAATCCACAATTCTTCCTCACAGTTACTCTGCAGGAGAGTGTGACATTCACATAGGGAAAACTCCTAGTTAAAGGTTAAACCATTTGTTTGGGAACTCTAGTTTTCATTTCATTTGATTATCTTTGGTGATCTGATTCGATCTATGCGATCATAATCCCACACACATACGCATTGGCCTTGTTAACTCTGCACAAGTGTAGGCTTTAAACAGCAAGAAGTCTCTGTGTTCTTAAGCCATAACTAATTCAGCTCCAAAGCCTACAAACACTCAGAAATAATCCTGCTATCATCCTATGCAGTTCCGAACCTTTGATGAAAGTCACTAGAGATCAAGGGAATCCGCCAAGTACTTTCCAATTTCCCCAACCTAATATAACAGAAAGCCATCCTTCAAAGTGCCTCTCTAATGCCGCTGTATTCTCTGAGTTCATCTTCAATAGTTCTCCGTGAACAACGCGCAATTGTAAAATTGTGGTGGAGGGTTTTCATTTGCTTGATGACAGCTCTCTGTTTTCTGAGTTTAGTACAACTTTGGACTCGCATACAAACATGACATTATTAAATGACTTATCAATAACTTATCTTTCTTCACAGCCACAAAATGAGACTTTTTTTTTGAGAGATCCATGTCACAAACAGTAACAACAATGTATTGATCCCTCACAGATTTCTTTCTGTCTTTGCTTTTTTTTTAAGTGAAAGTGCAAACTTATCTACTGTTTGTGTCACTGTGTGGCCTTATTCAATGTGCAACTCCCTTCAGTTGCACCCAAAGCTGTATTAAAATAGGCAGCTTAAGACTAGCAACAGTACTTCCATGATAGAAACATTCACAGAAATGCTGTCAGTTTGTAATGACGTAATTTGTTTAAATGTTCCCGGTTCTGCCTGGCTTTAGCTAAGGACAAAGCAGACATCACTATTGGCACGTACTCCACCCCATATGGGTTCTGTTTGATTGACGGCACAGCCATGTTTTCTGAAAACCAGCAGCAAACAGGGTGTGTCACACAACAAAGCTAGAGGCTTTAGAGGTAAAAAAAAAATAATTAAAAATTAAAAAAAGCATCCATAGATGTCCAAATCTGTTTGGACGTCTATGGTTATTCTTTTTACTTATTCAGTTTTCAACCACATTTACAAATGCTTCAACAAAACGTTTATTTCTGTTTGATTAACAAAAGATATATTAACATTCCCTTGAACAACTTTACTATTTCTATTCTTTACACAGTTACACAAATAATTTATTCTTTGTTTCTTAATTTTGAAGTGCTACAATTCCTGCAAGTATTATTATATCAACCACATCAGTTAATGCAAATCTGCACAGCTGAAGCCCCTCCTTAATGAACACCATCATTCATCTTTTGTTAATGAGATGTTTGGTAACCCTCAAGCTGTGTACCTCTCAAATTTACATAGCAGAAGCACAGCAGAGTTGGTCTGCAATTATGTCTGTCACTCAGGGTTGACAAGTAGAACGCCCAGGTATGCTAAATATTTTTTTGTTAAGGAAATTTCACACTTTTTTCCCCTTTCATCAAAGAGAAATGAAGGTGCTAAAAAAGTAAAGTTGCAGTTACAAAAACAAGTGACCTTACAAAAGGACATGTTTTCAAAAACTCTTATTATTGCTCAATAAGACTAATGTTATTACTCTTATTGTCAATACAGATGATTTACAAATCTCATTATCTTATCTTTTCAAGTTGCTACAATCCATGATGTCACACCAACTAACACTTGATTTTGCTAAGTGCAATGTTAACTTCAATAGAAAACCCAGCACCTTTTTGCTGCAAAAACAAGAGTCCTAAAATGCTGTCCCACCTCGCATTTGTCACATTTCACACAATTAGAACACTTTACCTTTTTTTTTTTTTAACAACCCACTTTAATCTAAGCCGTGTGTCCATGTCCCACTTGATTCTAACATTAATCATTAACAAGACACCAACAGACTTAAACTCAGGCACTCGAGGTCAAAAACCAGGACCTGAAGACATAAATGAGCTTACTCCCCGTCCAGCTGCTTCACACTCAGCCATGAGTCACTACCGTACACGTTATGGCCTAACGAAGCAAACAGAACAACATCATCTACGGAAAGATGAAACCCTGAGATTCTCAAACCAGACACCCTCATCTCCATCACATGCCTTCAGATCAGTCCATCCAGAAACAAGATCAGTGACAGGGTGACATATTGGGACCACTTGGGACCCAAGTCTCCACTTCACCATGCCTTTCCCAGTCCTCCATGCACCATCGAAGGGTTCTTAATCAAGGCAGCCCTGAAGTGACTGGAGCATCTCAGATTCTCACTCACATCTGGTTTACTGCCTATTAAGGAGCTTTTGCACTTTCTCAGCAACCTCTGCCATTGTGGTTGGACCACCTTCTCCTGAGTTGGAGGATATGGGGACTGGATTGAGGAGATTCTCAAAGTGTTCCTTCCACTGCCCAGAGGCATCCTCAGTTCGGAGCCACAGTGCCCCCTCCAAAGCATATTTCTTGAAACAGTTGCAGTGTCTCCTGTTTCAGTCACCAAAGGGTTTTCTTAAACTTTCGTGTGGCCTACCAGAACTTTCTTTGCACAGTCTGTCGAAATTTCTCCCATGCTTAAGATTTTGTTTGTGCAACCACAGAAGCCACAGTCCTTTTAACTATTTTAAAACTTATCACTTTCTTCAGGTGTCCCCAAGGACAGCCAACCTGTACATGAAATCCTATGAACCATAATTATTGGTACCTCTTGTGTTCCTGCCTTTTGCCAAATCCCCTTTTATCGCCTTTATCACAAACTATCTTGATTTCTGTTCTGCTATAAATACAGCTAAGGTGATGGATGTGTACGACATATTTGTTGAAGCCTGGAATACTAAGGATACTAATCGATGTTGGACATCTGGTGTTCACTACATGTGGTCTGTGATGGAGGATATGTACTAGATAGACTGCTTAGCAACAACCTAGCAGGTTGTTGGACTTTTATTTTTTGGGGGAATGTTAGAACAAGTGTAAGAACCTTTTCTTTTTGGTGTGGTATCTTGAAGCAGATAGAAAAAACATATTATTTAAGTGGATGGAGTCAATTAACAGAATCTTTGGTTTATATGCATATCGTTATATACTTCTATGAATACTAATATGTACTATGAATAATAATAATATGTGTGTATACGAACAACATCCTTAATTTTATTTATATGGTCATAATTTAATTTATCCTTCATTCTGAGAGGAGCAGCTATGGAGATTATGTTTTAATCAGACTCTTGCTCAGGCTCTCACTACATTGCCTCTGAAGATCTCCGTATTTAAGATCAAAGAGCGTGCTATGCTTACAGGAAGGAATAAACTCCCGGAAATCGAATCTTTCTATTTTCACTATCGGGGGTGAAAATACGGCTCTCATGAAATATTCGCCGTGATAAGTCAAAATTGTATTAGACTTTAGCCCTCCACACAAAGCCAACAGCAATACACTGGGCAAGAAGAAGGAAAAAAATAAATAAATAAAAATCCCAAGTCTTTGCGTCTGAACAAAACACTGATTGGATCCGACAGGATCTCTGGCAACCAGTTTAGACTATGTTAGCCAAGGTCATTCCACTGGAGACAACCCAGACTCCATCTGAGGACTGGCCTTGCCTTTTGTTTGATTTATTTGCAAATGCCAAGCCGCCTCTAAAGCTTCTGTCACTATCCCTGAGACCTTCCTGATATGATAGAGCATTTCAGTCCTACACTTTAACAGCTCAGATTTATCAGCATTGGCCGGGTCTTTAAGTGACATTCACTTCCTGACAAATGGGGCATAGAATTAGGAGTAGGGTTTAATTTCCTTCTCCAATGCAATGCAATTAGGCTAATATCAGTATGATATATGTGGTCATATTTTTCTGTTTATCCGTGTAACTCCATTGGTTGCTTTAGGGCAAAGTTTTACAAGATTTTTGCAACTATTCTTTGTATTCCGTTTCGAATTGCATATATAATGTGTAAAAATTCCCTTTGAGGTGATTCAGGAACACAATATATGGATTAAAGTGTGTGTATTTCCTCTTTTGTTCAATTTCGGCCCCCATCTACATTATTTTGCTCTTTCCCATAGATTAGTTTCTCATATACAATATAAATATCCTTTATTGACCCACAACGGGGAAATCGGTGTAACGGGAGCAAAGTGACAGGACATCAAGGCATGTATGTCCACACAGAGATAAAAGAATAAAAAAAGTAAAAAGAAACATGAAGAATAAGTAAAGGCTAGTTTATAAAATAAAATGATACGGACTCATCAGGAAAAGACTGCTCAGATCCAGGTAATGTGCAACTGAGTAGGATTATTCTTAATATTCAAAACTGTGAATGTGTATTTGTGCACTTAAACAACACACAAATGAGTAAAACTGTGTAAAATACCAGCAGGGATGGGAACAGTGAATGTATTTTTTTGGTCATTAGATTTTAACTTTAGAATTGGATATTTAAAAAAAACAATAACCAAATTTACAATACAGTGTCTCCTTTTCAGTGTCAAAAAGGAATAAGAAAATGTTTTTAAATATTTGAGTTTTGTTTTGTTTCTTTTTTTTTTTTTTTTTTGGACAGCTAAAAATAAACTTTCATGCAGGAAAAAATTCAAAGAGCTCAAGACTCTAGCATGCCCAGATGAGTAAAACATTTTTTTTTGGTGCTCCATAGGATCAAAGGGTTAGTTTAGCTTTTTAAAATTACATTAGGTGAATATTTTATCAATAATTTCCTCTCATTTGAAGTAGAAAGAAGTCCTTGTGAGCTTGTTGGAAAATGGTTGGAAAGTAAATCCTAGAATATACTAGATACTAACAAGGGAGTCAGTGATATGCTGTATGAATCTATTTGATCAGATTATCAAATCTACTGAATGTGAGTCTACTAGCATGATATTCAAACTACCACAGCATCTGGAAAGCACAGAAAAATGCCATCATTAATGCTGCTGGACAACTGATGCCAAATCCAAAAGCTGACTGCGTTCTTGGCAGAGTGTGAGATGTCATGATCTGGCAGATTGATACGGCCAGCAGGCTCAACCTAGAAAACTCTGCATAGAAACATGGATGATGTCGGGCTGGAAAAAGCAGCACCAACGGCTAGTAAAGTATTTTGTTTAATTGTGGAATATTAGCTTAGCACCCGAGTTGGGAGTCTGGCTGTGCTAAATGCATATTAAGGCACTGCGGTTGTCCTAGCTACCGCATGATGTCTTCCACTGGTCATTGACCAATGAATATTAGTAGTGTGTCAATAAATATTAAGCTGAAATTTTCCTTTCAAGCACAAGATTTGAAACTTTAACCCTTTGCACACTTTTTACTTTGTTAGCCTTGGTTTGAGTTGCTGATGTTATTAATAAAGTTTTTTTTTTAAATTATTTGTAAATATGCAAATAGATCATTCTAAACACCATTTTATTCTGTGTCCAATAGGTTGCTCTAAGTCAAATACACCTGCAGTATTTGTGCAGAGACTGAGAGAACTCAAACTGCTGCCACTGAATTTAGTCTGATCTTATCAGACTCCCGCTTTATTTGTTCAGACAGGGCATCTTGGAAACCTCACACCGAACCCCACCCAAAGAGGGATTAAAACTTGAAAAATTAAAACTGCCAGATTAAGAGCCTGACCAATCTTTTATTGAGATGATTGGCTGTTGATGGCGGTGTTGATGAAATGCCAACATGCCCAAGCGGCAAAAGACTGAGCTTGATTGACTCTGACCTTACGGCTTGTTTGCATGTCCGACGTGTCACTTAGCACAGTTTGCGATAAGAGAGAGAAAATCTGTCCTTTAGTAAAGCGCTGGCATCACTCCGCGTATTCGCTGAGCACTACAAACTGTCAGTCGACAGCGATATTTTAAATGACATGGGCTTATCTTAGCAAGCACCACTGCTTTTGCCGAGAGGGAAATTTGTGATAAACACACTGCTGCTGGAAGTTGGGCATAATGTTCTCAGAATTAAGGCGCATTCCGCTCCTTTTCATGCCTTTAATTTTGGAGAGAAGAACCCCGACATGACGTGAATGGGGCGGGGGAGGGACTGTATCAGAAACGGCAGCATGCAGTGCGAGGATCAGACACGAGAGCATAAAAGCATTCACTGCACATTAACACCTAATAGAAGGAAAAATGTTTTCTTTCATCTCGGTTTCCGAATAAGCAACTCCAGTGTTTCTAATTAAATTGAAACGTTCCACTCGATGAACGATATCAGTGGCTTATCTATGTACCTGAAATTAGCTTCCACCCTATTATGCTTTTTCAAGAGCTAAAAAAGAAGAAAAAAAAGAAAGGAAAATAATTAGTGGTGGGTGTTGTACATCCAGTTAATGTCAATGAAGGCTAATTTGACACCTATTCCTGACAGCCTGTTCTCTGTAAGTACTCATGTGAAGCATGAAAAATTAATTACAGGTGATTCTGATTGTAAATTAAATTGAAAAGCATTTTGTCTTTATTCAACAGCACGCAATTAATATTATAATTTCATGAATAATTTTACAATGAATAAAATGTTCTCTTTTTTTTCTCCTATTCCCTCTACATTCAGAGTGGATTTACATAGATGTGGGTCAGGCAAATGTTACAACTGACAGTTTGGGTTTTTTTTGGTGTGCATACCGCGTAGGTGTAGTTTTAGCCAGAAGTAACCTTCAGCACTGGTTTGTGGAAGACCGCTCGAGAGAGTCTTCGCCTGTTAACCTAAAAAAAAAAGTGTCAGGAGCTGTGTGGAAGTGAAAATTAGAAAAAACCCAACATGTCAAACGTCTTTAAAACTTGGAGGACAAAATGTCTGCAAATGAAAGCTGACCACATGAGAAGATTCAGAGAGAGGGTTGCCCGGGTGAGACTAACTTTATGACAGCGAGCGATTGTGCCTCTCTAAGTCCTTCCTGACAATAGTCATCATTGCCTGCTTAGTTATTTCAGGGTTAGGATGGATATTCATCTTCAGCAGACAGAAGAGAGACTCCAAGAAAATGAAGGGATGCGGGGATATGCAGGCGCAAAGAAAACAAACAACCGTAGCTCCTTGTGTTTCGAAGGACTGAGGTATATTCTAAACAACTCTTGATCTTCATGAATCATAGCATCTCACACTTTTGCCAAAAGACCAAGGGTTCCTGACAAAGAAACAGTAACTAATTATAAACAAGGATGTTTAATTCATCTTTTTAAAAACAACAAATCTACTCACACCTTCAATAGTAAGCTATTGACTAGGAGATCAACAATAAGAGGTTAAAGAATTTTTTTTTGGCAAAAAATAAAATTGACTATATAATCACTACTTAATATATTCACCTGGTGAATTGTTTGTTAACATAAATGACAAGTAAGCCATTCTGAACCTTAATGTATTGAAGCATCTGGTTGTGGTGAAGGCGGTTTCCAAACATTCAAACTAATCCTGAGAAGGAGGAAGAATTGGGACTCAGGTGATTTTAAAATTGGCATGCCAGATGTTGATGTCAGATGGGACACAAACTGGTGATCTATTCGGATTTTCACTCTGACCTTTCTCACCTCTCAGGCTTACAAAGAAAGGTCAAGAGAGAGCGTAATGAGCGTTATTCCTTCCTATTATTTCACTCCAAACTCTATCACCTAAGACTTTCAGGAAGGGGCCACCTTCACAGTGTTCTCACGACATTTGGAGCATGAAATTGTTCAAAATATCTGGGGTTCCTCTCAGTGAAACTAAGCGGGTGAAATGCTCCACAGAGGACGTCTGCGCTGCTTTGGAGTCCAGTGGTGGAACGCTTTACATCACTGCATCTAAAGCTTTCCATTCTAGCTGATGACGAGAGGCTTGGATGCAGCTGCCTAGTCATGCAAAACCATTCCACGAAGCTATCGACACACAATTCTTTAGTTAATCTAAAGGCCACGAGAATTTCAGAGATCTGTAGCTATTGGCTACACAGAAAATTGAAAAACTGCTCATTACGCATCTCATCATCTGCTCTTTTTAATTACAAATAAGTTGCTTTTGTGCCTGTTGAGAATAAATAATTCTGTGTTTTCCTTCTATCTCATTTAGCTAGTTGCTAAGCTAAAGCTAAAGGAAATGACATGTTAGCAAATGCAAATGAAAACTAGGGTTAAAGGATGGGACACACTAGGGTACGTCCTCTTTAGGGCGTCGCTTAGGCAGAGGCTAACAAAGGAAGTTACCAAGTGTTGCTTGTCGCCATTTTGTCCTGCTAGCTCCTAAGCTAGCAGGAAATGGACCATCTGCATTTTGGTATTAATAAGTGGAATTCATGAATTCAACCCTCTGACTCTTCTTCAACCTCATACATCAAGAACTTAGCAACGAGAAAGGATAATTCTCAACATACCACATTGCCTCTGATTGGTATATTGCTACTAATAATTGGCAAGACTTTGAACTAACACACAGGAATATTTATTGGTGAGGAAATGTCATGACTGAACTTATTGCACAGTTGGTTTCTTATCACTGACAGAACCATGGTGAGGCTCACTAAATAACCTATCCCTTCGCAAATGTTTGGAGAAGTAGCCTGAATTTTTGTAAATCAGTGGCCATGACAGTGATCGGAACAACTCAATTCAATAAGTCAATGATATGTTAAGGTCAGTGGATTGATTCTTTTTTTGTTTTTGTGGAGCTGTCTGACTTCCTTTTAATAAAAAAATAAACAGTTTAAATGTCACCTGTCATAATGTTTATAGGAAATGGTCAGCATTCTGTTGCACTTTGAGACATATTTGGAAAGCCATTCTCAAAAACCTGTATGAAAAATAAAAAGTTGTGCAAATATTTATCTGCAGCTGCAGCAATCCTTTCAAGTTATTAATATTCCAAAAAAAATAGTACTTCTCCTTGTTATCCACTTCCACAACACCAGTCAAAGTCCTGTTTTGTAGAGCTCGGTTCCTTTCCTGTCAGCAGTGTATTTGTTTAAGGATCTCACCGGTGGTTGCAAATTATGAAGTTCAGAAGCTCAAATTACTAACCAAACAGATTGGGAAAGTTTCCTTATGCTATTCATGTCACAAGGGACTAAACAGGTTCATCTGAAAGAGTTTGAATATCATAAAAAAAGAGAAATTAAAAAAGTTAAAATTGTTTACAGGTGAAGGCGAATCTTCTGCTCGGTCAATCTATGAGTTGATCTGCTAACTGCGTCAAACTGTGGATATATCAAAGATATATTTTAAAATAATGTTTCAAAGAACTTCTAATTGCTGCTATTTCGATTCCATTTTTCAATACACAGTAAAGTTGAATCTCTTTTGCACATTTTTGCAACAAGACAATCTCAGAACAATAGCGTTTTCCAAACCTCCTACATGCCCTGGCGGTGCGTTTCTCTCCACGTTTGTGTGAATTTGTATGATTTGGTTTCTTCTCCCGTTCAGACCTCTAAACAAATTGAACAATGCCAGCGAGAAGCCTTTTGAGACAGAGTTCTCCTTTGTGTGTCTAGTCCTGCAAAGACTTTGTCAAACGTGATGGAAACAATAACAGGTTTGGAGAACAGCCCACTGTGCTGCCGTCTTGATCACATTATTGTGGGTTTGTGTGGCGCGGTGGCACCTCCTTTCAACACACTTTTAAAGAGCATATTTTAGCTGTCTTAATGCCACTCCCTTGGGCTTTGTGCTTAAGGGCTGAGAGCCGATGAATGGTTTATATTTGGCTTCTCTAGGGCTTTTTGATAAGGATAATAAATCCATCCTCTGAGCTCTTTCCCACATCATTGTTACAGTAAACTGAAAATGGAAGGCAGCTTGGTGCAATCTTAGCTCTGAGTGCTAACACGGCAGCCCTGGAAGAATTTATTTATGTAGGACGCGGGGGGGAAATTGACAAGTCAGAGTCAGTTTTCAGACAATTTATAAATGTTTATTTCACGTTTCATTCAAATGCAAGGTTAAAACAAGTTAAATGTGGCCAAATCAACTTGGTGGGCCGAGGGAGGAAAGCATTTCATGCTTGATTAATTTTAAAATAGTTTTGCGCTTTTGATAGAATTAATTTCATATGAAGTCTTCGATTTCAAGTCGGTATGAATTCGAGATGTGAGATTTCCGTACAGACCTGCTCTGCCCCGTGAGAAAATAGGACAGGAAAATAATGAATATTGAATGAGCAGATCAACTTCAAGCAATCATCCCCACTGACCAAATACTGTTGGCATGAGAATCATCTGTGAGGTTCTGCTGTGTTAATTAAGATCTACCACAGGGAATTAACCAAGTGGTGCCACTGGAAATGTTTTCAGTAGCTGAACCTATCAAATCATATTCAGAAAGAGAATGATATATAGAGAGTTATGTGAAAATGCATTGACTCCCCCCAATAGAATCCTTCTGTTTTTGGTTCTTTAACACACTGAAATGTTTCAAGGTTATGAAACAAAACCTAAAAACTGACAAAGACAATCTGAGTAAAATGCTAAATTCAGTCATCAAGTGATCATTTCGTTTACTCCAGGGTACGACAGGGAGAGCTGTTATTCACAATGCATAAAATATGGGAGAGCGGTGAATATTTCCACAATATTTTCTGGCTGGCTGACCAAAATGTTTTCCAGGGATGCATCAACAGTTCATCTAGGTTGTCACAAAAAACAACCAAGAACAAATCTAAAACACAGCAGGCCTTGTTTGCCTCAGTTAATGTCAGAGTTCACGACTGAATGACAGTCGTGAACGCAGCCATGACAGCGTTTGCGACTGACTGTGGTAAAAATGTGGTCTGCAGGAAAGTTTCAAGAGCCAAAAGGCGCAACCGAAAACACAACATTGCCCATCTCCCATTTACCACAAAAACACATTGATGATCCCAAGGATTTTGGGGAAAAAGAAAAAAAAATTCTGTGAAATTTTTTTTCCAACTCTCTGCCTAGTTACATCTGGCATATGGGTAACACAGCACTTCGGAAAAAGAAAATCATATCTACAGTGAAAATACGGGTGGTGGAGTTATGGACTGGGTCTACTTTACCAGTTCAGAACCAGGACAACTTACAGGGGCAGTATTATGTGTGCATATTGCCATTTTATAGTACAATCAAGTAACTAAGTTAACTTCAGATGCTAAAATACGCTATATGTCAAATATGACTTAAAATACATTTGACTTTGTAATTTAACTCCTTGAAATCTGTCACTTTAAAAACTCTTATTCTTTTTGAAACTCCTTCGTCAGGAAGTCATCACAACATTGCTCTTCTGTTAACCATTTAACTTTTTTTTTCCTTTTTTACCAGCATTGCACTGAGAAGTAGTAATCAAAATCCACTATTAGGTCTGGATTTCAAATACTTCTACAAAGAAGAGTGACACAAAATTGTGTCAAAGACATCAAATGCACTATCATTCATTTCTCTCTGTAAGTTATTAGCTGTAGGAGGAAACAAATATGTTTTAGATACAGCCAGGTTTGTTTGAACCACATTTTTCCCTTAATTATAAAATCCTCATTTAAAGGTTGCATTTCAGGTTTGCCCACGTTTTATTTTTTTTGTTTGTTTGCTTTTTTTGTCTGATATTAAATTTTGTTAGATGATACTGTGACAATAAAGGTGAAAACAGATGACTGTAACAGAGCAAGCCATTTTAGAAAGCTCTGTAATTGTACAAGATCATACTTGTAAACATGTGGTGTTTGAAAGAAGCTTAGACAAATAAAGAACAATATTAATATAATTACCCCTTTCATTTAATTCAAGCCAAAAGGGATTTTCCAGCACTAAAAAAGACTAGAGTGTTTTTCTATATTTGGAATAAATACTGTACATCTAGATTCTTTTATTTGAAATATTGTTCTCATAGGTCTCTTGAGTTTTCACCTAGATAATAAAGTGACTGTAATAAAGCCTAACTTTTCTTCTGTTGCCAGTTGTAATATTGTTCTCCAAGTCTGTGTGTCTCTTGTATCAAAATTGGGTGGCCAAAAAAAAGGAAGAAAAAACCCCATATCTGAATAGCCATTTTCCAATGTTAATCTCAGACCATTAGAAAATCCCCCTATTGAAAAAGCACTCCAAGTGTACAAATCTGTTGATGAAAGCATTTGAGAACAATCTAAATTCTCACTAATTGTTCCAAGGGATCATTTCTAAATATTGAGCTCAGCAGTTACATGTTTGATAGGGAGGGAAAAAATACAACACAGCTCTGGTGACGGAGAAATATGTGGGACAGGCAGAAGCAGGAAAAATGATTTATGTTACCATGTCTGTTGTCTTGGTAATGCCAATATAGCATATGTGTGTGAATGTGTATTGGGTGTGTGTCTTTGTGCTTGTGACCAAAGCCATATATAAATAAAGGGCATTGCTTGAGCAGCGAGTCAGCAGAGCAGCAGCTGCAGTCTTTGGAGCTCCGTCTGTGCCTGCTCAGGAGGCGTTCATGTGCAGTATTAGCAGCACCACCCACAGTGACCTAAATAATAAACTGTGTAGGATTAGCACCTCTTGAGATCATCGACCAAAAGTTGGAACTCTAAAAGCGTCATAAAGCTGACTCCGAAGGCAATGCCGTTTTGAAATTCTTGTCGTTTGTACTAAAAAATATAATGAGATGTGTTTCAAAGTTAAACGGTTGTAGTCCAAAATACCGATGTGTTATTATGTATACAGATATTTGGGAGGGAAAAAAAAAAAACTTATTTATCCTTACGAGTTATAAAATTAGGTGAGATCAACAAAAACCATTTAAAAACACTTTAAGGCAGGGGTGGGCACTCCCGGTCCTCGAGGGCCGGTGTCCTGCAACTCTTAGATGTCTCCCTGGTCCAACACACCTGAATCCAACAGCTGAATCTCCTCCTAAGTGCAGTCAAGTTCTCCAGAGTCCTGTTAACGACCTCATTATTTGACTCAGGTGTGTTGAAGTAGAGATGCATCTAAAAGTTGCAGGACACCGGCCCTCGAGGACCAGGAGTGCCCACCCCTGCTTTAAGGTCTATTTCCGTTGACCGCTGGACATCTTGCATCAGCAAACCGTAATCCTGGGTATAATTAGGAATGCATAGAAAATGAACTGACAAATAACTGCTAACAAAATATACATTTTTGATTTTTCCAATGGTTCTTTTGGACAATAAAGATACTTTTTGCCATGGGTTTCTTCGTTCATGTTTGGGTAGCTGATTATTTCAAGCAAACAACCTACCTATTGCCTCTTGCAAGGAAATGAAGCGACGTGTCCAGTCAATGATAATTACTTTAATTTGATAAGTCTCTCATGATGAAAATCTACTGAAAATGAGAATTACTTGTAAGTTAGATCAAAGATATTTCTTAATCGTTTTCTCAAAATAGCCTCAAAAGAAACACATATTTTCCCTCAATAGACCAAAATACAGTACGACAAAGGTACTGAAATGTTCTGTAAGAACATGTGTCAAAGACATCAAATGCACTATCATTCATTTCTCTCTGAGTTTTCTTAAATATACCCTCTTGTTACCTCGTGGAGGTATAATGAGAGGCAATTTCTTATGGGCTGAACATGCATTCTTAATGCTGCAATAGCAGATGTTTGTTTTGAGTCCGCCTTGTAGCATACAGTAATACACCACTGAACATTTATATTGAGTCTTTACACATTAAAATCCCCCTTGGATAATGTAAAGACAGTCAGGACCTGCACATTATAAGCGATACATGCACATAACCTTTCAGGTCTAATTTCACATGATGAATGTAAACTACCTGGCTTGGTTCTTGCATGGTTCTCTGTATGACAAACAGGTTGCTATGAGGAAGTTTCAGCATTCTGGTTACATGTGTTTCAATCATAAACACTGCTTCTCCGTCATTCCGAGGTGTTTTGCAGGTCGCAAGAAACATTTCTTGTGGCTAGACGTGAGTGGAGTTGCAGCGCATTACAGCTATCTTGCCTT
The DNA here is from genome assembly GCF_002775205.1 of Xiphophorus maculatus. NCBI lineage: Eukaryota > Metazoa > Chordata > Actinopteri > Cyprinodontiformes > Poeciliidae > Xiphophorus > Xiphophorus maculatus. The sequence continues at coordinate 15,859,292 of NC_036453.1, read as the reverse complement.
GCAGACGTATGAAAAACCAATTGAATATTTTGTTGCATTAAAACCCCAAAACTTCAAAGCATGGTCTTGGGATTTCACGAGATAAACACAAGTGTGTAATTGAGAAGAAGCACAGTTTTAACTTTACTCAGCCAACCATAAACACAATCTAGGGCTACCAACTGTCTTCTAAATTGACCCAATCAGTAAATAGAGTTCACTTGTGTCTCATTTAATTGCCACATAAATCCAGCTGCTGTGTCCAGATGTTTGTTAGAAAACATTAGTGAAGAAACAGCCCATCAGGCAGACCAGGCATAAAGTTATTGAGAAGCTTAATGCAGGGTTAGGTTATAGAACAATACCTCAGGCTTTGGACATATCACAGCACTATTTAATCCATCACCTGAAGGTGGGACACAAACTCTGCACATCTGTAAACCAGACAGTCAGGGCAAGCAGGGCAATAAGAAGAGAAGCAGTCAAGAGGCATATGGTTACTCTGACAGGCCTTCTCGGATCCACAGCTCAGATGGAACAATCTGTTAACATGCATTCCATAAAAACTTGTCTTTTGTAAAGTTAGCAGGACAAAGGCCACTGTTAAAAAAATGTCCAAAGAAATGCTGGTTGCAGTTTGTAACAAGCGAATGTTACAAACTGTTACACATTATCATATAGAAGAATATCTGCAGAGACCAACAATGAACTTTTGGCCCACATGCAACAAATTATCATTGCACATCCCATACAAATCCAAAGGTAAAGCATGGTGGTTATAGTACCATGCTTTAGGGAAGTCTTTATTCAGCAGATTGATAGAAACTTGGATTGAGTTAGGCCCCTTCTCCATTGTCAATCTTCAGTCTTGCCGGATGATGTCTGGTCTGATTTTCCGTTCAAAAATTAAGAAAGACAGAAAAGTTGCAAGAGAGGCAAGTCCACACAGATCTGGACGATGGTCGACATGGTGGGGTGAGTTTGTCGGCGGGTTCAATTCCCTTCACTTCTGTCGTTGTGTCTTTGGGCAAAGCACTTTACCCTCTTTGAACACCTGCTTTGACCACCACCTGCTGGTGGTCAAAGGGCTTAAGGGGGCAGGTGCAGGACAGCCTTACCTCTGTCAGTGTGCCCCAAGGCAGCTTATGGGGGGTTGTGGAGGTGTGTGTGTGTGTGTGTGTGTGTGGGTGTGTGTGTGTGTGTGTGTGTGTGTGTGCGTGTGTGTGTGGGTGTGTGCGTGTGCGTGTGTGTGTGTGTGTGTGAATGATTAAATGTAGCATGTAGTGGTTTGAGATCTCTGTAGTTACTCTGTAGATAAAAAGCTAAAGAAATAGATACCATTTACCATTTCTCATGTCTGGCGGCTAGGTAGCATTTTTCTTTCAATGCATGTGCTTGCTTACAAATGTTTGTTGGAGAGTGGGTAGAAAAAACAGACCAGTCTGCACCACAAGTCAACTCTAAAGAACATGTGCATTCATGTATGTAATACATTGTAAGCAAATACATGCTATACTGTGGGAGCTGACTGTTCTTTATGGGGCCTCATAGGAAGAAATTCTGGTTTTCAGTGAGGGTCAGGGTCAGGCTATAGAAATGAATGATGAACAAATTGAAGTCCATGCAAAGTCATTGTGGAGATAGACAAAAATACTTTGTATGTGTGCGTGCGTGTTGGGGTGTGTGCGTGTACTCAAGAATGCAAGAAGCCATTCTCACATTTTCCTTGAGTGCAAAAACAGGCATATAAATGTGCTTTGTGCCTACACATCTTTAATCCACCTGGCCCCAGGATGCAGGAGTGACAGTTGAGGGAAGATTTATTGTTGAAGGTGGAGGGTGGGGAGAAATCTGGCTGCATGAGTGAGCCAGACGCGGAGTGGGCAGGCAGGTTGCACTGTAGAAAACAATTCACGCTTTAGGGCAGACATTCAAGTTTGCTAGGACTAGTAACCTATTTCAATCTGGAACCCCCCTGGGTGACACAAGAGGTTCATCCAGGGCTGTTGCTATCCACATGGGTGCCCTGAGCACAAATACTGAATGTGTGGTACTGCTGCTGTAAATAGGATCGTTTTCAGAGCTGATTTAAGCCAGGAAGTAGTTTCTGTACATATCTTTTGTGTAAACACCAAAAAATGTGAGAAAAATAGAAAAGAACATAAAGTTGATGGCAGCAATAATTGAAGATAATTCTTAGACGGAGAACAGACAGAGAGATGGTGGGGAAAAGAAAGACTGTGGTCGAGCAAACCGAGCCTATAGCAAATACCACATAGACAGACTTCTGTCTATGTGGTATTGCTTATATGATACTAGTATTGTTTGTTTTTCAATATTATGCTAGGGAAATAAGGAAGCCAAAGAAACCTGTTAAGTATGAAATTTAAATATTCTGATCAATAGCTGCATGGTCAGACGGAGGGATACTCCGGCTCTCAGTTAAAATGATGCACTTTACAAAATCGTCAGAAAAGGTCCCTGCAGGGACTTAAGCAGGGCTTTTAAATAAATCCTTATTAGTCCTTACATATGATATTGGGAAATTGGAAATGTAGCTGAAAAATAGACACAAACTCCCTGCAAATGGATTAGGGTGGTACTTTTAACATCACTTTACACTACTGTCTGGTGTGCACAGATATATCTTCACAACTTATTAAACTATCAGGTGTCCCTTCATTCTCACTCAAAGCAGAAGCTGTCAATAGGAATCTCAGTGCTTTATCTTTGTCTTGTTATGCACACATATCTACAGACATATGAGTGACACAGAATGAAAGACGGGCAGACAGTTTTGCTGTTTTTTATAGACTAAATTCAGAAAGTGATGGTAAAAAATCTTACTTGCTAGACTCACAATGCAAGTTCTACACCAGTCCATCTGAAAATTGCGGTACATATTAACAGGAATATCACTTACAATGACATTCTAAGTGACTGAAATGTTGTACTGAAATATTAATTCAAGCATGGGCCTAAAGTGGGAGGCACTGACAGGTAAAGTTGAGAATAGAACCATGTCAGTTTATACATGTTGTCCAATAAATGTCTGACCATTCCCCAGTTTTATTGGGATTTTGTGGACATTGTTGTGCAGAGAGATACTTTATCTTCACAAATTACATAACTTACATTTTTCAGCAATAAGTGCTTTCATACTGGAAATATCCTTATGATCACTGTGACAAAGAACATGGTCTTAGGAACCTTTAGGATATTTCGCAAAACCAATCACAGGCCCTGACTGGGCTGATAAATACTTTTTAGCATCAGTTGTGTTTACCTATTTTATTCTGGAAGGCTTACAATACCTTCATCGCCTCAAACCAGGTCAGAAACCTTGAAGTTACAAATAGTATCTTAGTTAAAAACGTTACCCAACATCACTCTCTACTGTTTTTGCCTGCGTCAGCAGGCAGGCAAACACAGATTAGCCCTGCCTCTGCATATTTGTATGTTTTTACAGAAATGTTTGAGCATATGAAAACTGTTGAATTACATCCAGAATTTACGCAGAAAGAAAATTGACACTGCGTAAGACTCCTGTCTTGCCAAGTAATGAAGTATCCATAGTGCAGCGTGACTGTCCTTTGAAAAAAAAAGCAGAAGAGACATGAGTCTCAATTTTGAACAAAACAAGAAATGGTTTTAGGGTATGCCTCTCAGAAGGCCCAGATTATTATATTTTGCTTAATAACATTATGGGTGTTTTTATACTAATGGCTTTGGGCAAATCTTGCCTGGAATAAATAGTCATGGGAATAAATCATTTAAAAAGAACTTGTTGAGCATGTTTTATAAAGAGCTGTGTGAACATTTTAGTAAGAGAGTTTTTTTCCCCCAGTGGCCTTTCTGAGGTGTTAAAGTTGTTGTTGAGTCATTTCAGGGAGCACAGTCGCTCTGATACTGTTTGATGCCTTTAATTTTTGTAACATGTTTGTGTCAAGGTTGAGACTGACATGACAGAAGTCTGTCTGCCGATGCCAACCTGAGCCCCGATCTCACAATGTCTCAGTGGCAAAGATCTTATTTCCCATAAGTAAAACTGGTAATACATAAGTAGTATAAACAAATTATATTCAACAGCTCTACTGTAGCAATTAAACTTTTTATATCTTAGTGTTTCAGGAAAATATGATAAAAGTGTGTTTATTATGAAGAGTGTCAGACAACATGCATGTAATCCCAAAACTCATACTTTTTAATATGTTTTAACGGTGGTAATAGTTTCTTGTACAACTTCTTTGAAAAGTGATAACCCGATATAAGAGAAGTTAAATATTTATATAATTTTGTACTGAATGTTTGTTGAAAAACTCAATAATCCACTGTCAGAATTGTATAATCTCACCACGTTAACATTTTCTGCCATTCTCCAAAAAATACATCTGTATGTCTGCGCCTTGTATCCCTACTGTTGTTGGTTTTATGGGGGTGGAGGGGAACAAACAAATAAAACAACAAACAATACAATGATGTTGTGGAAAAGTTCTGTACCCAGTCGTGATGTAGCAGGACACTGAATTACACCACACTGATCTCTGTATGCAGGTACAAATAAGTGTTCTGCTGAAGCTAGCTGGTCAGATTAAATGTAACTTTTGATCTCTAAGATCTAAGCAGATTTTAAACAAACTTTTCATTAAGCCCACATTACTATATTAAAATGTCTTTCATTCTTCTTATGTGACATTACATAATGTGTTTCATTAGCGGAAAATCGTAAAGGCTTCAAGACTTCAGTCTGTGTGTGTCATAAGTAAATGTATAATATTCATCAAAAATGATCAGTTCATCATGTTCTAATTTAGGAGCGTGCACTTGTATTATTTGGAATTGGATTGGAGCAAGCCAAAAGTTACAAACATACCTCCGAAACATGTCAGAGTGCTCGAGAAATTCGCCTTGGTTTCCTCGTGTTTAGACTGGCATGCTTTTCCAAACTCCGGGATACACAGAAAGACAGGGAACAGAAAAACATCTGAGAGGTATCAGTTCCATTTGACTGATACTGAAATGGAAATTACTTAGCTTGATCTCTATGCCTTGAATTGAGCACAGCCCATTTCTGGGATGGCAGTCTGTGCCCAAATGATCATCACTCCAATCTGATCTTCTCATTTCAGTTATTATCAGCATGTAAACTGTGCTAAAGTGCTATTCAGACATGCATAAAATTAAGTTTAATGTTGCTAAAACTAACACTGATAGTCAAATTTCCAATTGTTAAAAAAAAGAGTAATAAAAATTTGTAGTGAAAGTCTCTGTTCAAAGCATAAACTTAATTAACTTAATTTAGCTCTTCAGTCAACTAATTTCTTCATTCTCATTTTTCACAAAAGCCTATTAGACTTTTCCCCAAAAGTAATTGTTAAATCAGTCTCTCAGAGCATTTACTTATCCATTCATTGAAACATCCGTCCTAGATTTGCTCCCTGCTAGATGAAGCACTTCTATGTGAACAACTACCAACTTTAAGCAATACTGCAGCAACATTTAGGATGTAAAAAGAAAGTATTTAGGAGATTGAATTGATTCTCTTTTGTACTCTGCGAGGCGAGATTGGCTACAAGGCTTCAAAAACAGCCACTAAGGCGCACTGATTCCCTATTGATGGCTTTTATACTTTCAAGGCTTTTCAGAAACAAACCCTGGATGTGGATAATGCAGGATGATTTGAGTTTGACCTTCAGACAACTTTTACATCCATTATATGTCTCTAGTTGTGTTGGTCAAAACTTGACAGGTATTGACAGATTAGATAAAAAGGAAACAACTTTGACAAAATTAACTCTATGTTTAGACTTGTACCAAAATGTTCCCTATTCCTGATGCTTCCGTGGTTACACATTTGCAGATCCACACACGCCTGTCTAAAGGAGTTTCCACACTCTAAGTCCACACTCCGGTGTGGACTTGCATTTACTTCCACTAATTTCTATTTCCTATCCTGTAGGGGGGGATTTTCCTGCCGTAACACAAGAGCACACATTTTCAGTCTGAAAGCAGGATTTCATGTCTTTTGTTCTCAAAACCCTTCAATACTTTTGCTTACATGTTCATTTTGAAATCAGGACTTTATATCTTTCTTCTCACAACTTGTAATGATTGTACTCAATTCTTCTCCTCACGCTCAGACTTAGTCTCTGCTCTAAGAAAATCTTCGCTGACAGTTGGTTGGGTGAACAAACTCCTGCCTAAGATCAGAAGGTTGTTAGTAATCAGCAGCACACTGCTGGCGGATGTTTAGTGTACTACAGAGCAGAAAGTTGACGTCGTTTCTCCCTACATGTAGTGGGTGGCGCAGGTTGCTACAATCGATAGTAGGAACACCCGGTAGAAGGAAACAAAAGCACCTAATACAACAATTTCATTCTATTGGCTGAGAGGTTGCCAGGCGACTGTGCCAAAAGGCGGTTCCATGTTTCGTAAGCGAGCAAAGAGTCCGAGCAGAGACTAAGTGTGAGCACGAGGAAAAGTTTTGAGTACAAGCGCTGCAGGTTTTTAGAAGAAAGACATTAAGTCCTGCTTACACAATGAAAGTGTAAGCAAAAGTATTACACTTTGTGAACAAAAGACACAAAATCCTGTTTTCAGACTGAGAATGTGTGCTCTTGGATTATGGCAGGAAAATTCCACCAAGCGAGCAGAGAGTTTTGCAAGCGACGATTTGCTCCGAGCAGAGGCTAAGTGTGAGCGCGAGGAGAAGTTTTGAGTGCAATTATTACAAGTTTTGAGAAAAAAAGACATGAAATCTTGCTTTCAGAAAAATTCCCCCCATAATCCTGACACTTTCCTCTATTCTCCAAACCTAACCACTTCGAGATTTTCCTAACCTAAACTCAATTCACAGCTTAGTGCTAAACTTATTTCCTAACATAAAAAATATATTTTTACATTGAGTGTACATGATAAAATGTCCTCACAACTACAAATGGTGGTTGTTTGTCTAGAGTAAGTCCTCACAATAACAGCTAAGCAAGTACACACACACACACACGCACGCACACCAACAGGAATGTCATGTAGAGGTCAGCAGGACAGTGCCTGATACCGTATCAGCATATCTGCCAAACACATGCCTGCTGGGAGCACAGAGAATATTACACCTATTGATATCACAGCATGTCAGAGCATTCAGATCATCTTAAACCAGCTTCCTAAATAATTCATGTCCCCTTGTCGTGCTTTCATTGACTGACTTTGCAACACTTTGTGCAGCATTAGCAGGGAGAAACATGGAAGGCCCTGTGATCACATCAGATGGGGAGACACCTGCTTGACAGCAAAGAAGCTTCAGGTTTTTAAAACCTGCAAACAGACACAGTCATTTGTGTGGGACGCAGTGACTTGAGGAAAGGCAAGTGATTTATACGCTGTCTGATAAATGAAGACAGAGGTGGGTGCCGTTACCTGAGATCAAAGTTGAAACCGTCTGATTCCCTTCATGCCCAGAGCATTGCGGTTCTTCCAAATTTAAAGTAAAGACAAATCGGGATCCTGAGAAAGAAAGAAATCTGAACCATTTCGCTATGGTTAAGAAAATAACTATTGCTCAAATATGCATAATTTCACGATGAATTTGACATGTAACTGAACTATGTTTCTTCCCCCTCATACAAATCCATGTTAATGGGAATTTAGCAGCCTCATTGCCAGGGGAGTGAGGCTGCTGCACATTATGATTCATCTCAATTCATAAACTGATACATTCTTCCAGATGGCAGGAGAAGAAATAACACATGGAAGGGGTGGAACAGATCTCACAATACTGACAACTTTTTTTTTCTTGCTTATCTACTCGAAAATGGCTTTTATGGAAAACAGTAAGATCTGGCAGACTGTCTCAACCCCTCGCCCCTTAAGTTGCTAAATATTCCTGGCAGATACTGTGCAGACGGCATGTCAAGATATGATGGAGCAGGTCAGAAAGCTCTCAATAGTCCCTGGGTAGAAGAAAGGGATGAAGGGTGGAGCTCTCATATGCTCCAGTCTCCTGAGGAAGCGCTTTCCTGGCCAAGTGTGTCAGGCTGGGTATCCAGGAGAAATCCCCAGTCATCCAGAACCAACCCAATAATGTGTGACTGGTTCCCTCCATAGGGGATTCATGTTCTGATTTTTTTGTTTGTTTTGTTTTTTTAGGATCCACCAACACTTTTCAATTTTTTCCTCCACACCTTCCCACCAATGGTTCCACCTCTACACCAGGACGTTTGTACCAGTTGTTGCAAACTTAATGAGCTTTTTTGTCCTGAATCTGGCACCACAATAAAGTGTCTGCAGATTAAATAACAAGGGACTGAACACATATCCTTAAGGGACCTCTGAGCTCATTTGACCTGAATGCCTTTTTGTGCTGCTGTCATATTGATTTATTTAATAATTTATAACTGGAACTTTCAGATCTGTTTGCGAAGTGATGTTTCAAAGCCTGAGCACAAAAAGCTGGACTCTGAGCTGTTGTGAGGAAACTGGGTTGAAGTCTTGCGAGAACTCAGAGGAGGTACTGGCTGTTCTTTTATGCATTTGAGCTGTTTTGTGTGTAGGTCATGGTAGAATCATCTGACACAACAGGCAAACTGTAAGGTTAGAGAAAAGGTGGGATGCTATTGGGCCTCTGTCATTACGTCAAGTCGTTGTTGACAACAGATCAGTAGCTGCTGCTGTTACAGTTGTTTTGGTGCAGGTATGATGGTGGCCATGTTAAACAACACAGGCAACATAGTCTTTTTGAGAGAGAGCTTTAAGTTGTGTGCAAAACGTTGCCAGTTTAGCAGCATATACATTCAACTCACAAAACAGAAATTGATCAGCTGGTGCTGCTTTGTAGATTTAGATTTTGCCTAACTTTGGCTGCGTCTGCTCAGGTAGTGGAGTTTACTTTCATCGCTGATCTTTTCTCAGAACTTGTAATTTTGTCTCTCTTTTTTCAGTCTCTGGCTTTTTCATTTGGTTTAGGCATAGAATATATAGGTACCAAAAAAAATTGCAAAATCATTTCGGTTAGGTTCATCTAACACTGGAAAAAAAAAAACGGTCAACAGTCTTCCTGTTTTCCCGCTGAAACATCCAAACCCAATATATGGCTTCAAATGGTGGCAATAGTGTGACCAGTAAATGAGGAAATAAAGGATAGCTGTTTTTAAAGTAACATTATTTGTCACACTTACGCATCTCAGACCATGGTGGTAGTGTGATGGTCTGGGGCTGTTTTTCTCCATCAGGACCTGGAAGACATGCTATGATGAATGGAACCATGAATTCTGCTCTCCACCAAAACGTCCTGAAGGAAAATGCTTGGCCATCTGTTCAGGACCTCAGGCTGAAAAGAACTTGGTTTCTGCAACAAGACAATGATCCAGAACACACCAACAAGTCTACCTGCGAATGGCTGAAGAAAAGTCAAATTAACTTTAGAGAGCCCTAACCAAAGTCCTGACCTGAATCCTATCGAGATGATGTGGGATCAGTCTGTTAAAAAGGCTGTTCATGCTGGAAAACCACTCATCTCTGCAGAGTTAGAATAACTAACAATAATTAGCTTTTTCTTGTTACTTGTGTCTTTGACTATTTAAATTGGTTTGATGTTCTGGAGCTCTGAAGTGTAAAGGGCAAAGTAACTTTAGTTTCAAGGGGGGGTCTTTATTGGCTTTATCATGTCTCTAAATTTTGGGGTCACTTAATCTGTAAAAATATTTGGATTGTTTAATAATGTAAAAGGAGTCAAATGTATGTACTCATCAAAGTCTGCCTTAAATCTCATAAAGGCCTGTTATAGGCAACTCCAAAAAATATACTCCACCTGCAAGCGGAGATCTGAGAACAACACTCTGACTGTGCTTTCATTTTGGTGGTTGAGGTACGTGTACTTTGTTTTTGCAGCTCAAAGATCAAGTCAGGGAGATAGGCATGCATTTTATCAATAGCAGTCCTCTACTTACAGCAGCCATTTAAACGAAAACACAACATTGTTTAATGTCGCCTCAGTGAGCCGAGCTCAGCTCTCAGTTTAAAAGCAGCGTTGTCAGAAATGATTCGCCCCAATCATGAACAAAATCATTCAAATGTTTCTGAATAAAAGTAAGGACAATACAGTAAATATTATTATGCTGTATTGTATCTCATAACACTTTACTGCACATTGAGCCTTCCAGCATCAGCCTCTCATAAATTTGATCCATAATTTTGCTCTTAGTGTGCCAAAGAAATTTGAGCTTTTAACAGATGACTGAACCCACTGACTGAGTTGTCTAGATTCAGTCCAGCCATATTTTTCTTGAGTATTAGTTTGCTTTGGTCAGGGGCCTGTTCATTGTTAGTGCCGGTCATTCTTGCATGATGTGAATGAAGATTAGCACGGATTATCTGACAAGCTCCCCATTGTCTTGGTGTTGATGTGGTGCTGCAGGAAATTATACTGAAATGAAATGAATAAGAATAACAACTAGAACCGTTGCAACCATTCATAAAGACGCTGATTTGAGAGCACTGCTCTTATTCATTTCAAAGCCAATACATACACTTCCTCTGTGGGAGCACAGTTAGTGCACACAGTGAAGCCTTTTTGTTTTGACTCGATAAATAGCCATGTTTGTGTGATGCATCAAGAATGATTCATGCGAGCAGAACAAAAAAAAACAATGCTGTTCTAATTCATCATTTCTGCATGCTTGGCACGGTTTCTCACACTGGAACTTTGGCAAGGTCATTGGATCTACATGACCCAGCGTGCAGCAGAGCAGAGGACCTGAGGGGTTTCAAAAACATATATATATATATATATATATATATATATATATATATTTATTTATTTTCAATGACTTAGAAGAATTAGACTACAGTCCTATTATATCTTTATGTAAAAACAAACTGCAGGAATGCTGGCTTAGACAAGTGTATGGGTGGTGGTTTTATTTTGCCATTCTGCATTGCCTTTCAAAAGAGTCGTTGAAAATTTTCACATTTTGTTACATTAAAACTGTAAAGTTTAACGCACTTTATTGGGATTTCCCATGAGCTATGTCAGCACAAAGTAGAACATTGTTCTAAAGTGGATGGAAAATAATAAATGGTTGTAACCATCTATTACACCAATCTACCTAATATTTTTTATGTATGAAAAATTCAAAAGTCTGATAAGCATTGTATTTAGCCCCCTTTTACTCTGATACGTCTACATATAATTTTACTTCCTCAATTAGAAAAAGGAAACCACAGCACAGATCAAGCTCTCCAATGAAAGCCTCAAATGCTTCTTAGAGAACATTAATGATCTAAAAGCATTAGGAACACAGCGGACGGGTCGGGAAGAGGGTTGTGGAGATGTTTTAAGAAGGTTAGGTTATAAAATAATATGCCAAACATTTAGTGTGGCACACCTGCAAAATTACCAAGAAATGGTCATCCAACTAAGCTAACCTAACTTAAAGCTACGGTATGTAGCTTTTGTGCTTTTTACATATTTCATAACATGTTCACTATGTTATGTCAGAATAACATAAGACAGGTAATCTGTGAAAAATCCGGTTTCTTCTGCAGTCCGCAGAAATACACGGCTCAAGTAGAAACAACCAATCAGAACCAGGAGGAGGATCTTAACGCTGTACCCGCTGCTAACACCCTCCCGCTTGATCTTTGCTACTCTACAGCACAGGCTGCTGTAGCCTGTAGCAACATTGCTGCCGATGACTTCAGATAAACGGTTTTCTTGCAACTGCACGTTGCTTTTTCTGCTCATAGCACAGCTGCATCACGTACACAAGCATATTGACGACACTAAGACCCTCCTTCTGGCTCTGATTGGTTGTTTCTGACAACCAATCAGAGCAGATGACATCAGGACCAGAGAGAAAATGCAGAGCAGCTTGATCTTTTCAAAGATTACCTGGCTCACCTCATACTGTTGCTCCATAATGAAAGTTTTAAGAAATACCTAGAATACATATGATTTTGATAAAATGTTCATTCTGCTGCTTTACAGTATGAATTCTCTTCAGAAGAGGACTGAACAGCAAGTCAAATCAGGCACCAAATGCCGATTAAACCATAGATTTTGACACAGAAAAGTATGGAATCAGACAGAGAAGTTGGTAATTTGTGCATTTGATATGACAATTCTCGAAAGATCAAAATGCTATGCAAGTGAATCTTCACACGAACAAAAAAGATGCAAAACAGAGCATGTCTTGTCTGCCGCGATCTCGCAGCCTGTCTGTCTGTGACCCACTCAGCTGAAGGTCAGCTCTCCCTCAGACCGGCAGCAGTCTGATATAGACCTGACTGCAGCAAAGCACTGTTCATCAATAACTATGACCTGCAAAAGCAAAGTGCTTCATTTATGAAGCAGGAAGGCTGTTCTGTTGGTAAGTTTTATCTACCCATGAATAATGGAAGCTCCAAAGTGAACATGTGCTGAGCCAGTTTTTTTTTTTGGTCAGAGAATGTTTTCACAGAGAGGAACAAGCTCGTTATCTCCTGCCATTTCTGTAAATTCTTCCTCAGCTGTTGTTTGTTGTTATACTGAAAGTGAGAAATTTAGGGTCATATTTGAATATTTACTTTATTATTATTATTTTAAAAAAAGGATTGTTTTATACTGCCACAGACCGGCGACCTGTCCAGGGTGTACCCCGCCTCTCACCCGGAATGTTAGCTGGAGATAGACACCAGCACCTCCCGACCCGACCAAGGACAAGGGTGTTAGAAAATGGATGGATGGATGGATGGTTTTATAGTTTTCATATGAAACATTTGTGCTACATTTTCATAACAAAAAATCTTGGAGATAACTGACAGGAGACATTTTGGGAGAGAAATATCAAATTCACCTTAAACATGGGCCATTGTCTATGGAATTTTAAAATTTCAATACACTAATCATACTGTTAGATATTTCATAGCGTTAAAGGATTTATTTGTTTGGTAACCCATTGAATTATTAAGAAATTAATCGGAGCCTGCAAAATAAATAAATAAGATTTAACACAACATAAGACTTTTTTGTTATTGAAGTCAAACATCTTTCAACATTATTTAGTTCTCATTATTTGTACGTTTTACTTCGTTTGTTTTGATGGCATGGTGTGTTACCGTGCTTTCCGTTCAGTTTATCTGTTGTCTTAATTCCTGTCTTAATTCCAAAATAATGCACTTAAGCTATGTTGAACAAGTTTATGTTGCAGTCTTCACGTATTTGTTACTTTTTGACATTTTGCTCTTTGATACCAGAGTACAACAAGCTGATATTTCTAACCATCTTCTACCCATCTTCCAGCCTGCAGTGGGCTGGCTGTTGACAGATAAGCTGCTTGCCAACTTTATTGTGGTCCTTTGGTTTCAACCACGTTTTTTTTTTTTTTTGCATTTTGCAACTGAAAATCTTTCAACAGGCTGAATTTATTTGTGTTTTAAGTAGGGGTTAGGATGGTCCGAGGGAACCGCTGTCTGCCATGCCACACATCTAACTGAAATGAATCAGGTGTGCTGGAACAAAGGCACATGTAAAACATTCAGGACAGTAGAGCCTGAGGACCAGAGTTGGGAACCAGTCCTTTACCTGAGCATACTTGCAGGATTGTGTTATCCTGCAAGTGTGACCACAGAGATGGGCACAGGTGGTGCCTCTCTTTGGCAGTCCTTTGGGGTGTCGGGGTACTGTGGCAAAGTGGGAAGAATGCTATTCTTTTGACAATTGTACTAATAAAAGTGCGCACCAGCCAACATCAAGACGAGTTTGAATAAGAAAGAAAAAAACAGACAATTCTATCAGCTCAGGCAATGGCCTTTACACAGTGTCGTAAAAACCTCATCAGATCTTATTTTCCGTGACAGGGGGGAGGTTTGCAAACGGGAACCTCAGCTCACCTCCTCCTTCTACCCATTGACTCTAATTAAGACCACTTATCAGGATTTTGCTGAGGTCAGGAAGGGGTTTAATTTAAAAACCATTAAGATGTGAGCATCGTCAGGACTTGGGCTGCATCCCAGCCAGATATCATTTTAATTAAGTCTTATCTTTGACCATTTTCTCTTGCACAAAACATCATCATAATTACACAATAAAAACCTTTAAATAAACCGAACAACAGGCTTGATGAATGGGTTTAGGCAGGCTGGTCATTCAACGAGCTCTGACTTGTGCATTTCAGGGAATTTCTTTCGATGTTAGCTAAGGACTTCTATCATTGTGACATTGAGGCATTGTGAAAACCTTGAAATGTCGAAGTGAAAAGAAAGCAGCTGACATGGAAAGTGCAGAGTATGTGTCTTGCTACCTTAACCGCTGCTTCTGCTGAGCTGAAAATGTTAGAGTGGATCCACACAATCGATCAATAAACTGTCCCGAAAGCCCTTTTATTCAGATAGCAATTTTTTTCTTCTTGTTTTGGTTGTCTTGTGCTGTGCTGCACATTGTCTTTATACTGAAATGCCTTTTATGTAAAATAAATGGTAAGTGGAAGGAGCCCGATCAACAGAAGATAGTCTGTAGCTTGCAAATACAAGCCCGTCCGTGTCTTCACACTTACACAAACACTTGACACCAGACGAGAACAGTGCGTTATTTGTATCTCTCTCCAATGAAGGCATCCGGAGCCGCCAGAGCACTGTTGTTTCTTTCCGTGCCTATCCAATATCTTAACAGTCTGTCAAACTGACATTAAGGTAAAGAAATTAACTTGTTCATGCTCCTCGTGAGACCCAAAAAGCTGTCATCGTAATCGTGAGAGATGCTGTTCCACGCGCGGCAATGTGCCTCCCTGTGTCCCTCGTGGCCAGCAGCCCTTCCATGCATACAGATCAGAAGATGGAAGGAAAGAGCGGGAGCATTAGTAAACAATGCTCCCGCGAATTAGTCTAAGAGAAATTCGGAGTCTGATTAACTTTCAACACTTTCCTTTCAAAGCAGCCTCTTCTCCTCGCCCAATTCCTCAACAAAAGTGGCGATTCACACTCCAAACTAATTATGCGAGAACTAGCTTTTTTATTTTACAAAAGACCCTGCAGCTGACCAACAAGATTGGAAATTTACTCCAAATTGAACTGTTGGCATGTTTTAATCAGAATGCAATGTGGGAGCTACTGCATTTTCTTCAAAGTCTATGAGACAGTTATGCAATGTTTAATTAAATACATCACAGTAGAGCTGCTAAGTAGAGGTCAATTACTAATAAAATATGTGTCATCTTAGAAAGATTGTCTTAAACCGTTAACTCAAAGGGTGAACTGGAATGTAATAGGCTGCTCGGCAAGGTCAATTCACCCAGTCTATATGGACCCAGAACAAAACAGTGTTTTAAAGTCAGGTGTTTTATGACCGAACAACCAAACTAAAATGCAGTGCAAATATATCCTATCAAGATGGCTCAAAAGCCGTCCCTTTGAAACAAATTCGAGTCTCTTAAGATTGACTTTCTGTCGATACCGAGTGTTAGTCCGACACATGCATTTACCTCCAGGGCACAGCTGCAAACTGGACGTTGCAAGCACATGAAAGTTGTTAAAATCAATGCCACACATCCTTGACTTTCTGCAGGGAGAGAAGTTACTTGTTCACAACCTAGTAGTAAACTATTTTCTTTTTCTTCTTCACCTCTGGTAGCAGTGTGTTTGATATCTACTATCAAGAGGATTAAGTCTTATTCTAAGCCCAAAATGCAATAAAACCTCACCTTCTTTTCAGAATCTGAAAAGAAAATCCACCGGGCTTTGTGCGCACAAACAAGGAATTTGAGTTCAGTTTCACTCTGCCGTCCAAAAACATTTAATACATAGATATGTAAGAACGGAAATATATATATATTCTCTGGAATGTACACATTGTTTTTACAAAAGAGAGTGGTATAGTTTAATTACTAATTGAATAATTATAAAATTTAATACAGACCACTACAGGAGTTCTCTCCTGCCCATGAAATTTCCATTTGGGATCAAAAAAAATTTTCTGAATTTGTGTTTGAATTTTTTTAATTAAAAATTTCTTCATCAGAGTGAACAAATTTCAGAGTGAAATCAGCCATTGAGTGGTTCATTACCTACAGGGGCGGGTACAGAGATGAGTCATCTTCCAGATCTATATTCAGTTGAATTTTATTTCCACTGTGATGAACCGGCGAACTATCCAGAGTGTACTCCGCCTCTCGCCCATTGACCACTGGAGATAGGTACCAGAACTCCTCATGGGATAAGCGTGTTGGATAATGGATGGATGAATTTTATTTTCATTCAGTTTAAACAACATTAACAAGCTGAACAAAGAATCCACATTGTGCAATCAAGAAAAATAATTTTTTTATAATCTATAAGGTACTGAATGACCTTGGGCAAAGATAATCTGAATTGTTTTCATTATGTTTGGGTGAGCGTTGAATTTCTATAACACAAAATGAAATACATTGGGTTTATTGAGACAGCCAGGATAACAGACAGATGGAGGATGAGGTGTAACACAATAATTTTAGGCTTTAATTTTGACTTCTTGACACTTTTGGTTGTTTGTCTTTAAAAGCAAAGAGAAACATCTGGGTTTATTTGAGTCCATCAGAGTCCATCACAACTTTGAGGTTCTCCACTGCAGAATGCCACTGCACTGTTGGCCCGCTCACGTTCCAATGTTCCTGCCTATATTCAGTCCCACTAGAGTGAAGAACACACTGCCAATGGAGACACTCCCACTTGGCTTGAACCTGAACAAGACATTAACCGGCTAGAATGAGACTTGACATTGGGGAAGCGTCTAAGCGAAGATAGCATTCAATTTGTATGCTGCTCAGCTCTGGAACCTGAAAACCGGAGATGTACAGAAACTGTTGGCTCTTTTAAATCAGGTCTGAAAACATTACCGTTGACCAGAGCTTACACATAAAGGTCAATGATTGCTTTAGCACATGTTGGGACTTGATGAAACGTTTTCAGTGGTATTGTGATTGTTTCATGATGGTGATGGCTTAGTTTTTCTATTTGAAGTGTGTGTTCTTTTCTAAAACCACTTTAGCACTTTGATTTGCCCTGTGTATGAATGGTACTAAACACACTTGCCCTGCTGTACCTTTGATTTCAATACCGTTTTATGAAATTCAAAAATCATTTATATAACCCCATGCATTAGATGAGATGTAGGTGTCTGAAATTTGAGGTCTGGCCAATACACTTCTTTCAAAAGCTTTTATTGCATCCCAGGGGGAGCAACACAATGTAGAAAATTGCCATCATTGTCACAATTTAACAAAGAACGGTTTGAATGTAGTATTTAATAACCAAATATCTATGTGGCGTAGATTACAACTATAATCAGAATCATTTGTCTTTTCATGACTGGCTGGGACTGCAGGTAGCCTGACCCCCCTCTTCCCCCATACATTTTAAGAATTAAAGGGCAAGAATCCTACCATGTTTAGTCTGTAAATGAATCAATCAAAAACATCAACTTTGATGCACTTTTTAAATTTAAAATGTTAAGAGACTGAAGCTTTGAGGCATACATTTAAAATATCTTGTGATCTGAACATTTTTTGCCACATGTCTTCTACAGTCCTTACAAACGAAATGATCAGAATGAGTGGGTCTGATATTAAAACAAATTATACATGTGGTTTATTCATAGGCGTTTTGTCTCTTGCTTGGTGTGCTTTAAATGTTTTAGGATCTTTGTGATCTTCTGGATGAGTAGTTGATGTGCTCTTGCAGTAATTTTGATTTCATTTTCTCTTAATAAATTCAATTGTATTTTGTTTACTGTATGCTGTATTTGCTTGGGCTGTCTCTGAGTGACTGTGTTTCTTGATGTGAAACATTTTTCATGTAAGAAAAACATAAAAACAGAGAAAATATGTAAGAAAAAACCTGTTTCACGGCACTGTAGATCCTCGTGACAAGGATCACAAAGCTTGGTGAGTAAAACAAGGTTCTGATAAGGAAAAATAAATAAATAGGGAGGAAAATGTGATTTAATTTCAATCGATTTTTCTGTGCAGTATTCAACTGTAATATTACAGTGTTACGTCCAGTCAAACAGAACATTATTACGAGCAACAAACTTTGTAGGTTGAGGTCATTAAAAGAGAACGGTTTTTGATAGGTTTAGAGATAGAGCAGGAATGTTGTCCCTTCCTCTACCCTTGCTAGAAGATGTCCTTAACCTATTTTTTTGTCTCGCCTTTAACTTGAAACAGACTGCAATTGCATTGAAGAGAATTTAGCCAGAGGCTCTCATTTTTAATACGAACTAAATACAATTATTGTGAAATGTCACCTAATATGCTCGTTCTATATCAGCCGGTAACCTACTAAGAAACTTCTCTCATGATGATACCGCGCCATCCGCAGCTAAACTGGTGCTCATCAAACTCATGTGCATATATTACTGTGTAGCTGCCACTTGGAGTCAGTCTCAGTGATATATGGATCAGTCTGATAGTGTTGGTGCTGCTATTAGTCCGCCAGGGCCGACCCAAGCCTCCATGGGGCCCTAAATGAAATTTGGTTTTGGGGCCCTTTGTTTCTGCTAACAATGTGGACTGGCTGCAATCAACAGTTAGAGGATTAGATCATTTGCACACCTGCTATAAACCTATTGCATCTCTGATGGTGCTGTTTGCATTATATCCTATGCAAACTGAATATAATGTATTCTAAAAATCCTAATATAGGATACATTTATTGGCCAGTGGATTTCTGGGCGCCGATTTCCTTAATTTTGGGGATCGCGATCGGCTACTTACAAGTGAAGCCCATCTTATCTCCTGATCTTACTTTCATCGGAAAAGGTTTAAAAATCAGTCGTTGTCTTCTTCTGCTCTGCAGTGAGAGGTTTGACTGACAGACCGGCCCACAAGGTCATGTCTTTGACATTTTCACCTCCATATTCTGTCTTTTTCTGTAATGTCTTTAGTTTTTAAAACTGACTTTCCAAAGAACATTTTGTCATATCCAGTGGGTGGTGCAGGTTGCTACAAGGGAGAAACAATGGCCTGAGCTTTCTGCTAAATATTACACTAAACAACCGCTAGCGGTGTGCTAACAGCCTTCAGATATTAGGCAGGAGTTTGTTCATCCAACTAACTCCCATCCAGTGTGTGGCGCAGGTCAATAGTAGCCACGCAGGCACACCCGCTAGAAGGAAACAAACACTTTCAGTATGAAAGTGTTCCAGTACAACACTTTCATTCTATTTTCTGAGAACTTGCCAGAACTTGAGTTCTGCAGGAGCGCAAGGAGAAAGGTTTGAGTGAACATTACAAGTTCTGCTTCCCCGTTTCCTGTCAGCCTACTATCATATAAGGGACACTAGAGCCCACAAAAGACCCCCTGGAGAGGTAAAAAAAATATATAATAATAATATCAATATGAAAAGGCAAAAGAAACAAACATCTGCAATTTATCTCAGACAAAAATAAGAATAAATTTTTAGGTCCCCCCCTATCATTGTTAGAACAATGGTTCAGTCC